>NW_005197053.1:152492-214166 GCF_000372725.1 Emiliania huxleyi CCMP1516
GAGGGGTATCGGCCAGTGGGAAATTCATTTCGGGAAGGCTCTGAATGAGAAAGACGATCTCCAAGGAAAGTACGGGATAATTAGCAACAGAAAATAACACGGGGTAACATAAGACAAGGACCGAGCATAAAGAAAAAAGGTATTGGAATATCGGAAGATGAGTAAGTTTGAAGAAGTAATTTTATTTTTGGGGGAGGGGGGGGGGGGAGGGCTAGAGCGGGGCGAGGGAGGGTGGGCTAGAGCGGGGCGAGGGAGGGAGGGCTAGAGCGGGGCGAGGGAGGGAGGGCTAGAGCGGGGCGAGGGAGCGAGAGCGGACGTCTGTGTCGCGGAGGCCCTCGTGCGAGTACGCGAGGATGGTGAGCGAGATGAGCACGTCCGGGTGCGAGAACTCCGAGGCGAGCGACGGCGTGTCCTTGCCGAGGAACGGGACGGCGAGCAGACGGCGCGAGGTTGGGACGGGACCGCCGCCGCTCTCGCGCTTGGTGCGCTCGACCTTGCAAGGCAAGGGAAGGTAGGGTAAGGTGAGGTAGACTTCTCCACAGACACACACGAGGTGGCGGGGCAAGGGCCAGGCAACCCCGCGCGACTCCACGTCTAGACGAGGCGCCCCACGGCATCAGAAGTGCAAGGCCCGGTGCGCGTGGGTGAGCGATCTGGTCGGCCGAGAGGAGGCCGTCGACCAGGTGTGAACAAGGAAGTGTCTAGGAAGTGTCTAGGTGTCTCGACCTGGTCGGCCGAGAGGAGTCCGTACGAGACGCGGTCGACCTTGGAGAGCACGAAGGGGAGCGTGGTGGTGAGGAGGTCGTGCGACAGGTTGAGCAGCTTCACCTGGGACACGTCTCAGACATGTCTCGGACATGTCTCGGACATGTCTCGGCATGTCACGGAAGAGGTGCGACATGTTAAGCAGCTTCACCTGCCACACGTGCCGCTTGTGAACAAGGAAGTGTCTGGGAAGTGTCTAGGAAGCTTCACCTGCCACACACGCCGCTTGTGGAAAGTGTCTAGGAAGTGTCTAGGAAGCTTCACCTGCCACACGTGCCGCTTGTGGAAAGTGTCTAGGAAGTGTCTAGGAAGCTTCACCTGCCACACGCGCCGCTTGTGGACAAGGAAGTGTCTAGGAAGTGTCTAGGAAGCTTCACCTGCCACACGTGCCGCTTGAGCGCCGACGCCTTGACCTCGGGCGGCGAGCGGCCGTGCTCGAGCCAGCCGAGCATCTCCTCCTCGTCGATCTGCTTGACGCCCAGCTTGAGGAGCAGCAGGAGCAGCCACCGCGCCAGCAGCGGACGAAGCTCGCGCTCGTAAAACTGCGGGTCGAGCAGCTGCAGGTGCGGCCGCATCGTCATGGCGCGCCGGCTGCAGCCGCGCGCGACCGCCGCGGCGATGCGCTGCAGCAGCTGCTCGGACGTGCGCGAGCGAGGCACGCACATCACGCACTCGCCCCGCGCGGTGAAGTGGAAGGGGTCGAGGAGGTGGAGGGGCAGCTCCCAACGCATGCCGGCGGCGTGCCGCTCGGACGTGAAGTCGAGCGGCTTGCGCTCGCCCAACGGCCAGTTGAGCTCCGCGCGCAGCGGGTGCAGGATGAGGTCGACCTCATCGAGGATCAGGACGCCCCGCTGGAAGAGTGCCATCACCTCGCAGCACAGCCCCACCTGCTTGCGCGACCTCGAGGCGGCGCCGCCCCCCCCGTGCGCGGCGGGCTTGCCGAAGAGTCCGCTCGCCCACGACTGCGCGCCGAAGAAGCCGGAGGCGTCCCGGGTGGCCGTCTGCGCCTCCTTGTTGTACTGGTTCGAGAGCTCGTGCATCAGGTGCCTAATTAATTACTAACTATCAATTAACCTTAACCCAATTGATTACTATTAAGAGCTCGTGCATCAGGCGCCTGTTCACAGCCGCAGGTGTGAAGAGACGCTGCTCGCAGCGGAGAGGCTCTCACGTGGCGGTGAGCGTGCAGAAAGGCGAGAGCGAACGACTTGAGCGCGTTCGGCGTCGAGCAGACCAGCCCGCCGTGCCCCTCCGCCTCGCGCAGCTTGCGGACCAGCTGCGGCGTCACGGCGGTGGTCCGGTCAAAGGAGAAGGTGTACACGGCCTTGGGCACGAACGACGAGAAGCGCTCGCGCAGCACGCCCTGCGTGAAGGTGAGCAGCGTCGCGGGCACGACCTGCAGGGAGGAGGAGGAGGGTGGCAACATCAGAACGAGCAAGTTACAACAGCAGTAGGAGTAAGAATGACAATGAAATGAGACGATGACGAGTGAAGACAAGAGTGAGCAAGCCCCAGCGGGCAGCACCTGCATGAGGAGCTGCGAGCCGTCGGCGAGGTAGAGCGCGAGCAGCGGCAGGACGACGGTCGTCTTGCCCGCCTGCACTCGTTCACACCAAGAGTGACCTCCTTGGTCCACCAGCGGCGTGAGGACGGCCGTCGTGCCCGCCCCCATGATGAGCTGTGAGACCAGCGCGGCCGGCTCGCCGCTGGCGCCCGCCGAGAGCGTGCGCACGATCTTCTCGACGAGGTCGACCTGATCACAGCGCGAGGTGTGAAGGAGGTGTCCAGGGAGCGTCTAGGAACTTCTCGACGAGGCGGACCTGCTCCTCCCGCAGCAGCAGGGTGGAGACGAACTCGAAGATGAGCAGCCGCGGGTCGTACACGAAGCCGCGCGGCGCCTCGTCCTCGTCCTCCTCGACGCGGAAGGGGGAGAGCACGCCGCGCGGAGAGAGGAGCTCTCCCAGGTTCTTGACGCTGCTCCCGAGGGTGAGGCCCTCGCCGCCCGGCCGCGGCGGAGGAGACGCGGGCGCCCGCCGGCGCGGGGAGCGAGGCCGCGACGCCGGAGAGGGCGGCGGCGCACCGCCGGAGCGGACGGTGAAGCGGCGCGTCGTCAGGCGAGCGGCGAGGGCGGAGGCCCGGTGCTGAAGCTCGAGCACCGAGCGCTTGGCTTGCTCCTGCGCGGCCGACGCCTGGTGCTGCGCGCGCCCCGCCGCCTCCTGCAGCCTCGCCTGCTCGTGCACCTACCCGCCACAGCCAGCCGTGAAGAGACGCCGTTCACAGGCCGCCTTCCTGCAGCCTCGCGTGCACCTTGTGCATCTCCCCAGATCTCCCGAGATCTCCCGAGATCTCCCGAGATCTCCCCAGATCTCCCCAGATCTCCCCAGATCTCGCACCTTGAGCTCGAGGTCGTCGCGCAGCCCGCGCACGTCAGAGATGGCGGCGGCGAGGAAAGCGCGGCGGGACGTGCGCAGCATCACGACTGCAACCAGCTGCAGCAGACCGTCGATGCGGCCCGGGCTCAGGGTCGGGTTGGCGGCGGAGAGGGCGGCTTCGGCGCCGTTGGAGAGGAGCTGCACGCTGAGGTGCGGGAAGCGGATGCGCGCCTCGTGCCCTGCCAGCTGCCGGAGGGCAAAGGCGAGCTCGTCGCGGCTCGAGGAGGCGCTTGGCGCGCAGTTTGCGACGGCGACTGCGCGGCGCACGTCGGCGGTCGCCGTCGCGTCGTCGCGCTCGCGCAGCTCGGCCAGACTCTTCTCGAGCTCGGCGAGCTTTTTGAGCGCCGTGTCGAGCCTCGACGGGCCAAAGAGGGAGTCGTGCCGCCGCCCCGGCAGACACGCCTTCTGGACGCACTCGGCGAGGTCCTACTCACACGTGCCGAGTGCGCCACACGCGGGCTGACCTCTGCTGTCTGCACAGCTGCCGCGCGCCTCCGGCTGCAGTGAGAGCAGCTGCGGCGTGCGCTTGCCCGAATAGTCGATCGCGTACGCCGCCACGTCCTTGCCGAGCCTGGCGAGCAGCTCCTGCGCCACGTGCGTCGATGCGTGCGGGTGCGCCTCCACGTCGAAGATCTCGGCCAGGCTGTGCGCCGGCTGCGTGCCGATGGCAGACACCTACGTCTCCGCCGATCTCGGCTGACCTCGGCTGGTCTCGGCCGGTCTCGCGCCGGCTTGCTGGTGGCGGCGATGGTAGCGATATAGGCGACGCGGATCCTCTCGAGGGCTCTGGGGGCTGGATTCACGATACCGGGCAAGTAGGGTAGGGTTCGGGTACCGGGCAGGGTAGGGGAGGACACGTCGCTCGCGGCGACCTCGTGTGAACAAGGACGTGTCAGGGGAGTGTGCAGGAAGTGTCTAGGCAAACGCCTCGCTCGCGGCGACCTCGAGGACGTAGGTCGACCTAGACACTTCCTCGACACTTCCCAGACACTTCCTTGTTCACAGCCTCGAGCACGTAGCTCGACCTCTCGGCGTCGCGCCCGACCAGCTGCTCCAGCGGGTGCGTCGCGAGGGCGCGCAGCGCCTCGTGGCTCACGGTGATGAGGTCGCCGTCACCTGTTCACAGCACGAGGTGTGAAGAGACGCCGTGCACAGCTGACGGCGAGGAGGACGCCGTCCGCGCCGCCGCCGCCGACCGACCGCAGCCGCCGCGAGGCGCAGCGCGAGTCTGACAGCCGAAGGGGGCGAGCCCTCCCAGCCCAGAGAGCAGAGCCGTCCCCAGCCGCCGCCGCGGCGGCGGAGGCGGCGGCGGCGGAGGAGGAGGGGGAGGAGGCGGCGTGGTCGGTGGCGGCGGAGGTGTGGGGCGGGAGCGGCGGGCGAGGCCGGGAGTGGAGGGAGGCTCGGCTCTCGTGGAGCGCGTCGCACGCGAGCACGATGAGCTGCCTGTTGGTCATGGACCGAGGTGAGTGGCTCGTGACGCAGACTCAGCAGCAGCACGCGAGCACGACGAGCTGGCCTCGCCGTCTCGTCTAGGAAGTGTCTGGGAAGTGTCTAGGAAGTGTCTGGGAAGTGTCTAGGAAGTGTCTGGGAAGTGTCTAGGAGGTGTCTAGGAAGTGTCTGGGAAGTGTCTAGGAGGTGTCTAGGAAGTGTCTGGGAAGTGTCTGGGAAGTGTCTGGGAAGTGTCTGGGAGGTGTCTAGGAAGTGTCTGGGAAGTGTCTGGGAAGTGTCTGGGAAGTGTCTAGGAAGTGTCTGGGAAGTGCCTGGGAAGTGTCTAGGGAGTGTCTAGGGAGTGTCTAGGGAGTGTCTAGGAAGTGTCTGGGAAGTGTCTGGGAAGTGTCTAGGAGGTGTCTAGGAAGTGTCTGGGAAGTGTCTAGGAAGTGTCTAGGAGGTGTCTAGGAAGTGTCTGGGAAGTGTCTAGGAAGTGTCTGGGAAGTGTCTAGGAAGTGTCTGGGAAGTGTCTGGGAAGTGTCTGGGAAGTGTCTGGGAAGTGTCTGGGAAGTGTCTGGGAAGTGTCTGGGAAGTGTCTGGGAAGTGTCTAGGAAGTGTCTAGGAAGTGTCTAGGAAGTGTCTGGGAAGTGTCTAGGAAGTGTCTGGGAAGTGTCTGGGAAGTGTCTGGGAAGTGTCTGGGAAGTGTCTGGGAAGTGTCTGGGAAGTGTCTAGGAAGTGTCTAGGAGGTGTCTAGGAGGTGTCTAGGAAGTGTCTGGGAAGTGTCTAGGAAGTGTCTGGGAAGTGTCTGGGAAGTGTCTGGGAAGTGTCTGGGAAGTGTCTAGGGAGTGTCTAGGGAGTGTCTAGGGAGTGTCTAGGAAGTGTCTAGGAAGTGTCTAGGGAGTGTAGTAGAGGGTGTCTAGGAAGTGTCTAGGGAGTGTCTAGGGAGTGTCTAGGAAGTGTCTAGGGAGTGTAGTAGAGGGTGTCTAGGAAGTGTCTAGGAAGTGTCTAGGGAGTGTCTAGGAAGTGTCTAGGAAGTGTCTAGGGAGTGTCTAGGGAGTGTAGTAGGGTGTCTAGGGAGTGTCTAGGAAAGCTGCCTCGTCGTCTCGTCTCCCTGCAGCCGCGCCAGGTACGCGTCGCCAAGCAGCGCCTGCGCGCCCGCGTGCTCCGCCGGTGCCGCACTCGGGTCTATCCTCGCCCGCCCCGGCGAGAGGAGCATCGTCGTCGTCGCTCGCTCGAGCGACTGCCCCGCCGGCAAGTCCACCTCTGCCCTGGCACGCAGCAGCAGGTCCGCGTAGTGCGGCAGCCTCGCGGCGAGGCCTGTTCACAGCGGCGGGGTGTGAAGAGGGGGGGGTGGGGCGGCGGCGGGGCGGCGGGGCAGAGAGAGGCGGAGGCAGGCCGTCGGTGCGCAGCTCACGCGGAACGTCCTCCTGTTCACAGCTGCAGCCGTCAAGAGGCGCCGTTCACAGCTACAGGCAGCGGCAGCGGCAGCACCTGTTCACAGCTGCAGCCGTCAAGAGGCGCTGTTCACACCGCCGGCTACCGCGGCGCGTCCTCCTGCATCGCGTCGCGCGGCTGCTCGGCAAGAAGCTGCAGCAGCGCGGCCAAGGGCAGATTGGCGCCCCAGCCGTCGGCGCGCATCGCGCGGTGGACAGCGACGCGGAGGAGGACGGCGCCGAGGAGCCGGCCGTCTCTATTGGAGCCGGGAGAGCGGTCGTGCGCCTCGAGGGGCGTCAGCTGCAGCTCGCCTGATCTCGCGTGATCTCGTGTGATCTCGCGTGATCTCGTGTGATCTCGTGTGCGCTGCAGCTCGCCCGTGATGAGCTCGTACAGCGCCACGAAGTCGCGCTCCAACGACAGCCCGTCGAGCAGCCGATCCACCTAGACACTTCCTAGACACTTCCTAGACACTTCCTAGACACCTCCTTGTTCACAGCCCGTCGAGCAGCCGATCCACCTTTGCCACCGCCCCTTCGCCCGTGAAGCCGCGCGCCTCGGCCGTGTCCGGCGCTGCCAGCCGCGGCAGCGCCTCCCCGTCGCGGGCCTGTTCACAGCGGGGCGGTGTGACGAGACGCTGCTCACAGCTACCGCGGCGAGCGCCTCCCCGTCGCGGGCCTCCCCCTCGAGCAGCGCCGGCGCGAACACCTCCGCGTCGAACCAAGGCAGCTGCTCCAGCCGCAGAGGGGGCGGCGGAGGCGGAGGCAGCGGGAAGACGTCGCCGTACCTCTCCCCGTACCGGCGGCTGCGCTCGTGGCGGAGAGAGGCAGATCCAGCGCGCCTCGGAGCGGGCGGCGCCGCGGCGGCGGCATCAGCGGCATCTGCGGCGTCGGCGGCGGCGTCGGCGGCGTCGGCGGCGGCGGCGGCGAGCGCGTCGTGGTAGGACGCGAGACGGGCGGTCGCTTCGGCGCGCTCGAGGGGGTGCTGCTGCTTCGTGGAGGCGTCCTGCTCACAGCGCCGCGGGTGTGAAGAGGCGCCATTCACACAGGCGGGGGGCGGGCCTTGCTGCCGCAGGGAGGCGTCGGCCTGCTTCTCCTGCTCCAAGTGCACCGAGAGCAGCTCCAGCTCTTCGGAGGGGTGGAGCAAGCAGTCTGCCCTCACGGCGCGCCGGCACAGCACGTACGCCTCGAGGGACGCGCAAGGGCTGAGAACAAGGAAGTGTCTCGGAAGTGTCTCGGAAGTGTCTGCTCACACCTCGAGGGACGCGCCGATGTCCCAAGAGGGCAGCGCCGGGTCGGACGCGGACGCGGCGGCGGAGGGGGAGGGCGCGGCGGCGCGGCGCGTGGGCGTCAGCGGCAGCGACACGCCCGCCGCCGGGAACCCGCCCGCAATGAGCAAGCCCTTGTGCACGGTGCTGCCTCCGGTGGCTGCCCCGTTTGGGGAGGAGGGGGCTCGCTCGGGAGGCGGCGGCGGAGGCGGCGGCGCGACGAGGGAGCGGCGCTGCACGAGCCACAACTTGAGGCGGGCCGCGTGCGCCTACGTCGCAGCAGCACCGCGGTGAAGAGACGCCGTTCACACCCGCCGCGCGCCGAGAGGTGGTGCGCGCCTCGGGGTGGCTGTCGGACAGCCCCGCCTCCACGACGGCTCTCCAGAGCTGCGCCTCCTCCGCCGAGGGGCGCGTGTCGGCGGAGCAGGCGTCGGAGAGGCGGAGCGTGTCGTCGTACCTGCTCACAGCGCGAGGTGTGAACAAGGACGTGTCTAGGACGTGTCTAGGACGTGTCTAGGACGTGTCTAGGAAGTGTCCCGGAGCGTGTCAGCGTACCTGCTCACAGCGCGAGGTGTGAAGAGGAACCTTCTTGGAACCTTCTTGGCACCATCCTGTCATCGCACCTGCTCACAGCGCGAGGTGTGAAGAGCGGGCGTCTCGCCGCAGGCGGCCGCGAGAGGCGGAGGGCGTGTCGTCGTACCGCCGGTGGGCGAGTGTGAGCAGCAGCAGGTAGAGGGACGAGGCGAGTGTCGACGAGCAGAGCAGCGACTGGGACGGGTGCACCGGGTAGAGGTAGTGCCGCGCCTGAGGCAGCGCCGTCCACGGCCAGTGAGTCGTCCTTCCCAGCGGACCGGCGCCGTCCTTCTAGCAGGGCGGCGCCTGAGGCAGCGCCTCGAGCCACGCGGCGTCGTTGCGGCGGAGCAGGCAGCCGCCAGGGAGCCTCTCAGCCGCGGCGCCGTCCGCGCTGACCAGCGGCCGCGCGGCGGCGGAGACGAGGACGGAGATGTCCCCCTGTCCGTCCTCGAGCAGAACCGCGTGCGGCACGCAGCGGAGGAGCTGCGCCAGCGCAGCGGAGCGGGCCTGCTGCGAGGTGCAGGCGGCGGAGGACGGATCGCCGCCGGCCGCCGCGCCGCCGCTGCCGCCGGCGGGCGGGCTCGCCTCGGTCGCGTCGCCGGGTGCTGCCGCCTCGGGTCGGTTGGGGGAGGGGCGGGGGGAGAGAGAGAGGCGGGAGAGGAAGAGGTCCGAGTGCTCGCAGCAGTAGAGGCGCGTCTCTCCGCCAGCAGCCGACCGAGCCTCAAAGCTCAGCCGCAGCCGAGGCAGCTCCACCAGCGCCAGCCGCCACTCCCCGCCCCCCGCCGCCCCCTCGCCGCCTCCCCCGCGCGCCGCCGCGGCCTCGTCGCCTCCGCTCGCCGCGTCGCGCGCCCAGGCGAGCACGTGCGACAAGTCGTCCAGCCGCCGCAGGACGGCGGCGAGACGGCGCAGTGCACCGCTCGCGCGAGGGTGGAGCAGGTTGAGAAGCACCTCGTCCTTTGCGCCGTCCGCAGCCGCGTCTTCCTCCCACCCCTCGTCCCGCGCCAAGCTCGAGGCCTCCCCCTCCCCCCGCGCCGCCTCGGCAAGCCCGCCGCCGCCGCGCGGCTTCAACCTCCGCCGCCGCACGCACGCGCTGGCGACCCCGTCCATGCTGGCGGCGGGGCTCGCCTGTTCGCAGCTGCGGCTGTGAAGAGACGCCGTTCACACTCATGCTGGCGGCGGGGCTCGCCTGTTCGCAGCTGCGGCTGTGAAGAGACGCCGTTCACACTCATGCTGGCGGCGGGGCTCGCCTGTTCGCAGCTGCGGCTGTGAAGAGACGCCGTTCACACTCATGCTGGCGGCGGGGCTCGCCTGTTCGCAGCTGCGGCTGTGAAGAGACGCCGTTCACACTCACGCTGGCGGCGGGGCTCGCCTCATTAGACGCCGTCGAGCCAAACTCCTCGGCGGGCGACGCCTCGCGGACGAGCGAGACGAGGAGGACGGCGGGCTGGGAGGCCGAGTCCGAGGAGGAGGCGGAGGTGGAGGAGGAGGAGGAGGAGGCAGAGGCGGAGGCGGAGGCGCCAGAGGCGGGCTGGGCCCCGTCCCCTCCTTTATGCGGTGCGTGCGCAGGGTACCCGCTCAGCGAGCCGTCGCCGTTCTGCCAGAAGAGGTGCGACTCGAGCAGCGCGTCTGGCAGGAGACCGCGCAGCAGGCGGGCCGGGAGGAAGGCTTGCTCGAGCAGCTGCGACGTCGGCTGGCGCTGCACGCCGGGCGCGCCTCGCTGCAGCGGCGTCTGTAGCCGAAACCCCTCCTCCAGCCCCTCCTCCCGCGGCGTGGCGCCGCCGCTCGTATCGGTGGCGCCAGACGGCCTGCGGGAGGGGGCGGCTGTGAACTAGGAAGTGTCTAGGAAGTGTCAAGGAAGTGTCTATAGGAGGCCTGCGGGAGGGGGCGCGCGGCGGCGAGGAGGCGGCGTGCGCGGTGGCGGTGCCGAGCAGCCCGCCCATCGATCGGAGAGAGCCGTGCAGCGAGGCGAGGGCCCTATAGACACTTCCTAGACACTTCCTAGACACTTCCTTGTCCACAGCCGTGCGGCGAGGAGACGGACCCGAACTCGAAGCGGTCGGCTGACTTTGTCCTGCGGGGCGTGCCGGCCGAGGCAGGCGCGAGGAAGGGGGGGAGTCCGGCCAGCGTGACGGGAACCTGCCTCGTGATGACAAGCGACGCGTCGTCCACCGCCGGCGCCATCGCATCTCCACACGTTAGCACCGGCACGCCAGAGTGCTCGGCAGGCGCCGAGGGGAGGGAGGCGAGGCAGCAGTCCGCGCGCGAGCAAAACACAACCTCGCGGTACGTCGAACGGCCGTGCTCGACCACGTTGTACACCCAGACGACCGGAGGGTCGCGCAGCACGACCACCTCCTTGCAGGTGCCGTCGGGCGCCGCGCCGCGCAGCAGCGCCGCGCGCGCCTCGGCGAAGCCCTCCGCCGCGTGGGCGAACGGGAGGAAGAGCTGGAGCCTCGGGAAGTGCGCCTTGCGCACTGGCTCAAGCAGCTCGCGCAGCCACGTCTTGTGCGAGGGGGGGGCGACCCGCCCGAGCGCGCCCTCGAGCAGCCAGCGGAGCGGCTGCGCCTGTGGGAAATGTCTCGGACATGCCGTGGACGTGTCCTGGGGATGGCGATGGGGTCGGAGGGGCTGCGCCTGCGGCGGCAGCGCCTCGAGCCAGCTGGCGTACTGGTGGACGAAGGGGCCTAACCTTGGGTAATCTCGGGTAATCTCGGGTAATCTCGGACAGCAGCTGGCGTACGTGTGGGCGAGTGTGGCCGTCGAGCCGCTTGAAGTGTCTAGAGGAAGTGTCTAGGAAGTGTCTGGGAAGTGTCTGGGAAGTGTCTGGGAAGTGTCTGGGAAGTGTCTAGGAAGTGTCTAGGAAGTGTCTAGGAAGTGTCTGGGAAGTGTCTGGGAAGTGTCTGGGAAGTGTCTAGGAAGTGTCTAGGAAGTGTCTAGGAAGTGTCTGGGAAGTGGCTTGGAAGTGTCTAGGAAGTGTCTAGGGAGTGTCTAGGAAGTGTCTAGGAAGTGTCTAGGAAGTGTCTAGGAAGTGTCTAGGAAGTGTCTAGGAAGGGTGGCCGTCGAGCCGCTTGAAGTCGCCGCCGGGAGGAGCCCACCGCTGCAGCTCGTGCCTCCGGTTGACGAGCCGGAGGTGGGTCCGCTGCTTGGTCGCCGCGACTTCGGCGGACTGGAAGGAGGAGGCGTCCGCGCTCGCGCCAAAAATGAGCCTAAACGGGCGACACACGAGCCGCCGCTGCGTTCGCTTTTTGTTTGCCGTGTCTGCGCCCGCGCGCCGGGGGTGATTTGCCGAAAGTCGGGCATGCGAGCGTACGACGAGTGCAGCACGCCGCGCTTGCGCGTGACAGAGGCGTGGTACTCGCCCAGCTGCACGTTGATCTCCTGCCCACTCAGAAAGAAGAACTCGTCATACAAGCTGACCGAAACCGTACCTCCCCAGCTGCGCGTTGATCGCCTGCTGCGTCGCGTCGATCGAGCACTCGTCTCGCAGCCACGCCTCGTAGCTGTCGCCGCCGCCGCCGCCGCCGCCTCCTCCCGCGGTGGCGCTGGCGGCGCTGGCGGCGCTGAGAGCACTCCCCGGCGCAGACCTCGCCGATAGGGCCGACGCCTGCTCACACCCGCCGGAAAGGCTCTCGCCGAGATTGTCCGAGATCGAGCCGGGCGGAACCTCGCCGCTGGGGCCGACACCTCGTCGCCGAGCACGAAGCGGCCGACGTTGCGCTCGCCTCGCATCTCCCGCCACGGGCCGAGCGCCTAAAAAAGAAATCACCACCCCGCTGGCGAGCAAGACAGAGAACCACGTCGCCCTCGCCTCGCCTCTCCTGCCGTGGGCCAGCCGGCTGGCCCACGAGTGATCTCGGCTCATCTCGGGCGATCTCGGGCGATCTCGCAATCGCGGGTCGCCTCCACGCCACTGGCCGAGCGCCCCGTGCGCGTCAGGCACGGGGAGATACGGGGAGATACAGGGGAGATATCGGGAGATATCGGGAGATATCGGGAGATATAGGGGCGATATCGGAGTTAAGGGGAGATATGGGGAGATGCGGGGAGATATGGGGAGATCGCCTCGTGCGCGTCGCTCACGCGTGGGCTCGAGATATGGGGAGATCTGGGGAGATCTGGGGAGAGATGGAGATAGAGGGAGACATGGGGAGACATGGTAAGATGTGGGGAGATGTGGGGAGATATGGGGAGACACGGGGAGATGTGGGGTGTGCGCCTCGTGCGCGTCGTTTGTGCGTGGGCTGGAGCAGGCCACCACGCGGACGACGTGCGCCATCACCGCCGAGCGGGCCTTCAGAACCCATCATTCGTTACCAATTACAGTGAGCAGGAAGTCAACGCGCGCCATCAGCGCCGAGCGAGCCTCGGCCCGCGCGCCGCGCGTCTCTCTCCCGCCGAGGGCGCGCAGGAGGGCGTGCCTGTGCCGCTGCCACAGGTCGAAGAGTTGCGACTGAGGGATGCGCAGCTGCCTCGCCGCCGCTCGCTTCGCGGCCGCCTCCGCGCTCTCTGCCTGCGCCCCCGCCTCCCTCGTCTGCGCCGGGGTCCCCTTCGGCGAGGGGCGCGGCGACGGGCGCGGCGCGGCGGCGGTGAGCGGCGCCTCAGCATCCCACTCGAAGTTGTGTGTCAGGAAGACCTAGTCTCGCGGCAATCTCGGGTGATCTCGGGCAATCTCGGGCACTCTCGGCGCCCCGCTCGGCGTTGCGCGTCAGGAAGGCCTGAGAGGAGAGCAGCCACTGCATCGCCCTCGTGTCTAGCTCGGACGGCCGCACCTACGGCAGAGGAGGCGCGAGGAAGGTGTACGTTGTGCCGGCCCCTGCGCCGCGCTGTCGAACGGGAAAGGGTCGCGCGTTCTCGAAGAGGAGAGCGAGGTGCGCGCAGACGACGCACGCGGTGCGCAAGTCCTTGCGGCCGATGGCGTGCTCGAACCACGCCTCGAGACGCTCGTACACCTGACCAACTCGGCACGCCTCACCGAGGAGCTGCTGCTTCAGAGCTGCTCGCCCCGCCGCCGCCCGCACACCTCCCCATGCAGCCGCTCGCGGAGCCGAGACAACGACGCGTCGAGAGCGTGCCACCGCGCGTCGGCGTCGGCCCCCTCCATGACCTCGAGGCCGCGCAGGACGGCGCGCGGACCGCAGCCAGACTGGCCGCCCCCGGGCCCGGGGTGCGGCAGCGAGCGGGCGGGCGCCGCAGACGCCTGTCCGGGCCGCACAGCCCCTTGGGCGTGAAGGAGGCGCAGCTCGGAGTGGGGGGAGGGGGGTGGGGTGTGTGTGTGTGTGGTGGTGGTGGGGAAGGGGGGGTGGTGTGTGTGTGTGTGGTGGTGGTGGGGAAGGGGGGGGGGGGGGGTTCCTGTTCACAGCCGCGGGTTGTGAAGGAGGCGCAGCTCGCAGGGCGGGAGGCGGCCGCCACGCGAGCAGCCTGCGCAGCGTCCTGCGCCACGTCGCCGCTACGCCGCCTCCCCACGTCGCACGGCGGCGGAGGACCGCCCTGCGGTCTCGCGCCTGCTCGGGAGGGATGGGGAGATATCGGGGAGATATGGGGACATATGGAGGCTCGCCCTGCGGTCTCGCGCCTGCCAGCGGCCGCGCATTCGCGCCGCCGCCGCCGCCGCCGCCGCCGCCGCCGCCGCCGCCGCCCTCACCCCTCTCCACCGCCACCGCGTCCGCCACGTCCGCCACGTCCGCCGCGTTCGCCTCCGCCGCCGCTTCCGCCGCCGCCGCCGCCGCAGCTGTCGCAGCTGTCGCCGCCGCCCTCGAACCTCGCAGCGTGCTGGCTGCCGACACCGACGCCGCAACGTTGGAGAGCACCTCTGCGTCGACGTCGCCAGTAGTGTCGATCTCGCGCCCGATCTCGATCTCGCGCCCGATCTCGATCTCGCGCCCGATCTCGATCTCGCGCCCGATCTCGCGCCGGTCGGCCTCAGACGAGCTCGGCGACAGCGTCAGAGGCGACGGGGCGGCGGCGGAGGAGGGGGGGGAGGGGGCGGGGGGGGAGGAGGGCCCCGGCGACGCGCAGCAAGCTTCGGCCGTCGGTGACGCAGAGGCGACTGCCGGCCGAAGCGCCGGCTGCGCGTCGGAGAGAGTAGACCTCGGCCCAAGCGACGGCTGTCCACCTCGCTCTCCCTCCTCCCCTCCTCCCGCCCCCCCTCCCGCCCCCCCTCCGCCCCCTGCTCCCGCCCCTTCGCAAGCCGCTGCGTGTGGGGCAGACACCTCGCCCTGCGCCCGCCTCTGCCCCTGCTCCGGCTCGCGCCTCCACGCGCGGTGCTCCGCCAGGAACACCACGTACGCCTCCACGCGCACCGCCAGTCGAGCGACGAAGAGGATGATTGCGGCGGACGCGCCTGTCGGTGCGCCCGTGTCCATGTTGAGCGCGGCGGCGAGCATCTTGTCGACCGTGGGTACCACCTTCACCATCACAGCAAGGACGCATCAAGCGCGGTCATGACGCGGACGGCTATCGCCATATCACAGCAAGGACGCATCAAGCGCGGTCATGACGCGGACGGCTACCCCGCCGACAGCGGCCAGCGCCAGCCCCTCGAGTGCACCGAGCTCGTACTCTCGGGGGAATCTCGGGGGAATCTCGAGGAATCTCGGAGAGTCTAGGCCTCTCACCAGCCCCTCCGGCGAGTGCACGAGCTCGTGGAAGAGGAGGCCGACCGGCGTCGAGAGCAGCGCCTCGCGCTCCTCCTTCTTGACCGGGATCGTGTCGGGCAACGGTCGGACCGCCTCCGCCTGCCCGAGGTTCCCCGAGATTACCCCGAGATTCCCCGAGATCGCGGGGAGCGGCCGGGCCGCCCTCCGCCTGCCACGGGCCGGGCTCGAATCTCGGGTAATCTCGGGTAATCTCGGGTAATCTCGGGGAGACTCCCGCCTGCCACGGGCCGGGCTCGAAGAGCGCGCACTCGAGCGCGCTCTGCAGCCGAGGCTGGGAGAGCGCCTGGGTGCGGGGAGGGAAGGAAGAAGTGAGACTCCCCTACATTCCCCTAGATTCCCCTAGATTCCCCTAGATTCCCCTAGATTCCCCTAGATTCCCCTAGATTCCCCTAGATTCCCCTAGATTCCCCTAGATTCTCAGAGACTCCCCTAGATTCCCCTATACTCCCCTAGATTCCCCCAGATTCTCCTGGATGCGGAGCGGGTCGGCGAAGAAGTCGAGCAGCAGCGGGATGCGCACGTAGGGCGCACTCAGGTACTGCAGCAGCAGCTCCGCGTCGCGAGGCGAGAGCATGTGTGCTCCGTAGACCGGCCACCCTCGCCCGCCTCCTCCTCCTCCTCCTCCTCCTCCTCCTCCTCCTCCTCCTCCGCCGCCGCCGCCGCCGCCGCCGGCTTCGCCGCCTCCGCCTCCGCCTCCGCCGTTGTCACTCTGCAGCTGGAAGGAGCGGAGCGCGTTCGTGCCGAGGTGCAGCACGCCCTCCTCCGACTCGAGGAGCCGCGCATCGGGCGCTGGAGGCCCCTTTGGCGCCGCGTCGCCGCGCCCCGCCAGCAGCGCCGCCGCCGTGGCGCCAGACTCGGTCGCGCGCGGGCGGGTGGTGCGGCCGGCGCCTAAATCTCGCCGGATCTCGGGTGATCTCGGCCAATCTGCCCGCGGCGACCGCCGCGCGCGGGCGGGCGGGCGGGTGCAGCCGGCACCGCCGCTCTCCTTCCCGCCGACAAGGCCTTGCACAAAGCCGGCCAGCAGGCCGTTCGGCTTCTCGATGCGCGGGACGAGGATCCAGACGTTGAGCGCCGCCTGCCCGAACCCGCGCACCGCCACGTCCGCCTTCCCGCCCTTCATCGCCTCGTGCCTCCACGCGAGCGCCGCGTCGGAAGGCAGCCAGCGCCTCCGCGGCGGGAGACCTAGAGCGAGTGCGGCGTGCCTCCCAAAGAAACAAGAAGGCTGGCGGCGGGCCCGCGCTTCCGCGGCGGGGGGCCGGCGCAGTCGGCACAGAGCAGCAGCCGGAGCAGGAAGACGCCGTCGCGGAGAGTGGCGAGCCCGGGGCAGAAAGTGAGCACCTCGGGCTCCTCGCCAGTCAGCAGGCGCGCGAACGGCGGCACCGGCGCCACCCCCTCGCTGCGCACCTCGGCCGAGTCGAACCCGAGGTCGGTGGAGACGCGGCCGGCGAGTGCGAGCTCGCCTGAACGCATATCCAGTCATGGAGTCTTCATTCCTTACCGAGGCGACGCGGCCGGCGAAGCGCGAGCTCGCCTGGTGGAACGACTCAGTTGAATCATGAGTGGTTGCTTAGGCGACGCGGCCGGCGAGCGCCCCAGCTCGCCCGGCGAGAAAGAGGCTGCGCGGCTCCAGCCGAAGCAGAGGTGCTCCTCGGGGACGGCGTGGGTGACGGCGAGGAAGTAGTCGAGGCACATCGCGCGCGCCGCCGCGAGCTCGGGCGAGGTGAGCTTGAGGTTGGCGGAGGGCAACTCGCGGAATCCGAAGGGTGCGAGCGAGAACCTAAGGTAAGATAAGGTAAGGTAAACTTCTCCACACACACGAGGTGGTGGGGCAAGGGCGAGGCTAGTCCCTCGCGTCTCCACGTCTGACGACAGGAGCCCCACGGCATTCAAAGTGCAAGGCCCAGTGCGCGTGCGTGAGCGGTATGTGTGTGTGGAGGGTGCGAACGCGAACCCGAATGGACGGGCGTGGGACGCGCCGCGCCGCCCCACCTGCAGGCCTACGTGCTGAAGACGGCGACATTAGGGCGGGGAGGGGCGGTGTTGTAGGGTCTTCAGAGCACCGCGTGAGGACGAGTGGCTGCGAGTACAGTTGCATCCGGCCGATTACTTTGCGTCTTGGGCGCAGGGGTGTGGGTCTGCGTGAGGACGGTCGAATACGGCCGACTGCAGCCGGTTCGAAGCCGTGCCCTCTCGCGCGCTGGTTATAACGCAAGAACGCGAGAACGCATGCGCATGCACACGCTGCATGCGCATGCACACGCTGCATGTGCGTGTGCATGTGCGTGTGCATGTGCGTGTGCATGTGCATGTGTGCATGTGCATGTGCATGTGCAGTGCTTGCTTCTAGGTTCGCAGGCCCGCGTAGTGGCGCGAGAGCGAGGTTGGCGCGTCGGCCGCCTGCACGCGCAGTAGCGCGTCGAGCAGCGCCGCGGCGCAGGAGGAGGTGACGATGCGTGCGGCGTCCATCTCGCGCGTCGGCGTCAGGCAGAGCACCGCCGCCGCGTAGTGCCGGATCAGCTGGCCGAGCAGACGCAGCAGCTCCGCCTGCTCCTCGAACGCCACCGGCGCCGCGTGCCAGAAGCAGCGGCGGTCGAAGCCCCACCTCGGCGGCGCTGGAGGGTCGAGCATGCCTGTTCACAGCTGCAGGTGTGAAGAGGCGCTGTTCACAGCTACAGGCGGCGCTGGAGGGTCGAGTATGCCCACGCCCGCCGCCCGCGGCTGCTCGCGCAACGGCAGCGGCAGCGGCAGCACCTGTTCACAGCTGCAGGCGTGAAGAGACGCCGTTCACAGCTACAAGCAGCGGCAGCGGCAGCACCTGTTCACAGCTGCAGGCGTGAAGAGACGCCGTTCACAGCTACAGGCAGCGGCAGCGGCAGGCACCCCGATGAAGAGGTGCTGCAGCAGCGCCACCCGGAGGCTGGCCGAGTGGTGCACGCCGCCTGTTCACAGCGCGGAGGCGTGAAGAGACGCCGTCCACGAGGCTCCGGCCGGACCACTCACCCCCCGCCCCGCGCCTGTTTGGTTGGCGAGCAGCGCGCACTGCGTCAGAGCGCGCCGCATCGCCAGCGCGGCGCCGTGCACTGACGCGACGGGCTCGGCGACCCCGCTGAGCTGCACGGGCCGGAGGAAGGGCGGCTCGGGCGGCTCGCCTGGGGGTGGGCTTGTGAAAGAGTCAGGGGGGGTACGGACATGGTTAGGGGTTAGGGTTAGGGTTAGGGTTAGGGTCTGGGTTAGGCTTAGGGATATGGATAGAGTTAGGGATAGGGGCTAGGGTTAGGGGCTAGGGCTGGGGTTAGGGGTTAGGGGGTAGGGTAGAGCGGCTCGCCCGCGAGACGACGCACACGCTCTTGATCCTACGTGGCGGGCTACGCCAACCTCAGGGCGGGGGGACGGTCTCGTGTTCACAGCACCGCGTGGATACGAGGGAGGGGGGGGGGGGTGCGAATACGGCCGAACACAGCCGAGCACAGCCGAGCACAGCGGAGTACGTGTCCTCTCGAGCGCTGCTTGGGGGACACAGCGTCCGTGTCCTGCGTCTAGACGCGTCGCTCCTCCGGGGAGCGGCGGAGGCGCGAGAAGAGGCCGTGCAGCACTACGGCGCTCGACTCGGCAGCCGACGGCAGCCGCGCGTCCTCCTCCCCCTCCTCCGCCGACGCCGCAGCACCACCACCGCCAACCGCGAGCGGCGACCCAAGCGCGCGCGTGTGCAGGCTGTCCGCAAGCTCGCACGCCGCAGTCACTGTCTCCGCCGTCGCCCGCAGCTCCGCAGTGCTGATCTCGCCTCCTCCGCCTCCGCCTCCTCCGCCTCCTCCGCCTCCTCCGCCTCCTCCGCCTCCTCCGCCTCCTCCTCCTCCCTCCTCGCTGCCACTGCTCGGCCAGCGCCGGCTCGCTTCTGCCGCCGCGGCCGCCGCAAGCCCGCGCCCCGCTGCAGCGATGCGCTCGTGCTCCGCGCGCGAAATCCACACGCTCGGAGTCGCGGCGGCGTCGCGGAGCGCCACGTTGCACGCCTATCCCACCACTGCCCCGACGGCTCTTCTCAGTCCGGCATGTTGGCCGGCCAGGCGCCAGGTGGTGCACGCCGTGAGGGAGAGGCGGCGGAGGCGGAGGCAGAGGGCGGAGGCGGCGGCAGCAGGCAGGCCGCAGAGGTGCAGCAGCCCGCGCACGCCCTCGAGGCCGGCCGCGCAGTGGCTGGCGTCGGCGGTGGGGGCGGGCGGGGAGCGGAAGCAGGGCGGGGGAGGGTCGTTCTGCATCGCGTCGGGGAGCGACCTCTGCGCAAAGAAAGGAAGCACCACCTGCTCGCAACCGCCGCCGCGTGAGCAAGACGCCGTTCACAGCTGAGCGGTCCACCGGTCTTCCGGCCGCCTGTTCACAGCTGCGCGCCGTGAAGAGACGCTGCTCCCGCCCCGCTGCGCGGAGACGCGCAGCCCCGCCTCGTACAGCGTGCGAGGCCCAGCGAGCGAGGGGGTGGGACGGCTGGCGGCGAGCTCGCGGTAGAGCACCAACCAGCCCGAAGAGTCGAGTAGCTGCTCCGAGCAGACGCGCCGCACGAGCAGCACCGGCTGCTGCTCCGCGCCTAGTCGAGACGGCGACGACGGCGATGGTGGCAGGCGTGATGACAATCAATAGCACGGGAGGGCTGCTCCGCGCCTAGTCGAAAGAACGATGGCGACGATATGAGTAATCGTGATACCAGCGATGGCAATAAGTAGCGTCGGGGTGCTGCCCCGCGCCTCCGCACTGGCCGCACGAGCCGCGCCCGACGCACCACCTGCAGCCGCGGCTGCCCGGCGCCGTGTGGTAGGCGCCGCCGCGCGCAGAGCAGACAGCGATGTCCCACGCCCCCGGCCGCACCTGTTCGTCGGCGCGAGGCGTCAGGACAGCCGCTGCCACACACCGCGATGTGTTTGGGCCGCACGGCCGCACCATGCGCAGAGCCAGCATCACCACTGCGTGAGGTGTGCCTCCTCCTCCTCCGCCTCCTCCGCCTCCGCCTCCCCCGCCGCCAAAGGACGAGTCCGCGTCGAGGGACGGAGGGGCTAGCCCCTCCTCCGCCGCCTTGAGCCAGCCGACCGGCAGCAGCAGCGAGGCCCCAGGCATGCCTGCAGCACGAACAGCCGCCGTTGATGGAACGTCGAGCCCCCGCCCGTCTGTTCAGAGTGGGCATCTCTTGGGGCAGACCGAGTGCGTCCTTGCGGGAGAGGAACTCGGTGAGGCGGGAGAGGAAGTCGAGCAGGCGGCGGGGCGAGTCGCCAGAGCCTCCGACAGGTGCGTACGCTGCGAGCTCGGCACCATTCTTCAGCGCCTCGATGGCCTCCACGACCGCCGCCGAGTGCTCTCCCGTCGGGAGGGCGCAGTGGGCGTGCAGCGCCTCGAGCAAGCTGTGCAGGAAGCGGAGAGGCACGTCGAGCGGCACAGCCGCCGCGCCGGCGACGGCCGGAGCGCCGTAGCTGCCGAGCAGGTCGGCGAAGCACGGGTGGAGCCACGGCGGGCAGCGGCCGCCGGAGACGATGCCGCCGCCTAGGCCGCCACCAGCACCGCCGAGGCTGCTGGCGGCGGCGATGGCGGGCGGCAACGGAGGGAGGCCGGTGAGAGCGCTCCTGGCCGCCCTCGCCCACGCCTCGTCGTCGTCCCTGCTACTACTGCCAGCCATCTAGCGTGCTGAGAAGTGCGTGTGTGCGTTGTTTGTGGGTCAGTGTGGTGGGTGCGAACGGTTAGCGAGCGAGAGGCGGCGGGGGTTCGCAAGGGGGTCGCGGCCAGGCCGAGCGAAAAAGAATTTTATCCGTAATTTCTCGGATTGGGTTCGCTCCGCCTCGCTCGTGTGTACAGCCCGGCGCGAGCTTTTCTTTATCTTTGGGGTTCGCGCGCTCACGCTGCTGACCAGCACCTGTATGTCGCGCTCCCCTCGCGCCGCACGCACCGAGGAGGACGCCCCTCCCACGGACTGGCTGGGCGAGCTGCCGCACGAGCTGCACCTCCGCATCCTCGAGGGCGTCGACGACTTCTCCGACTGCGCCGCCTTCAGCCTCGCGTCGCCGTGCCTCGGCCTCCTCGCCCTGCGCAGCGGCCTGGCGCGCTTCAAGGACCCGCTCTTCGCCGTGGCGATGCGGCTGCAGATCGCGCAGCAGTGCGTTGGGTCGGTCGGCACAGTGTCGGTGTCGCTCAGCGAGGACACCCTTCGCAGATACGCCGCCGACCGCCGTGCCAGCGCCGACCACTTCCCGTGGCTTGCGAGGGTGAGCCCGGCGCTCCGCCTCACGTCGGAAGTGGAGGGCGCTGGAGAGCGCCGAGCCGAGGTCTGGAGGCTGCAGCGCGGCGAGAATGGCACGATGCTGCGGTTGCGTCTTTTGCAGAGCGGCCAGGTGAAGCATTTCAAGGGCGAGCAAGGTGCGGAGCGGCTGGTGCGCGGTGTGTTTCCCAACGGCGGCGTGAAGCATTTCGAGGGCGAGCGAGGAGCGGAGCGGAAGGTGCGCATGGAGTTTCCCAACGGCAACGTGCAGCACTACGAGGGCGAGCGGGGTGCGGAGCGGGTGGTGTGCGCGGAGTTTCCCAACGGCAACGTGCAGTACTACGAGGGCGTGAAGGGTGCGGAGCGGATGGTGCGCGTGGAGTATGCCAACGGCGAGGTGCAGCTCTTCGAGGGCGAGCAAGGTGCGGAGCGGGTGGTGCGCGCGGTGTTTGCCAACGGTGCCGTTGCGTACTACGAGGGTGAGCTTCGGCGCGTACGCTGATGGATGAATGCTGCAAACTTTGAGACGCCGGCCGCGGAATTCTTTTTGATGTGGTTTTGTTATAGTCCCACCGCACACAAATGGTGTTATGGTAAAAGATTTTTACAACAAAACTCCCTCGCACGACACTGGGCGGGTTGTTGCACGAGTATATGGGCCACGATGTCTCAAATATGAGGGGTTTTGACTCCTACCGGCTCCTGACGCTATCCCTGGCAGCTCTAATGACCAGGATCAGTAGTGTTGTGATAGAGGGTGCCCATACTTGCGCAGGAGCTGCCACACTCGCCCGGACCGTCCCCTTCTGGGGCCGGTTCCGCAGCCCGCGAGAGCCGACAGCGGGGCCGTGCCGCGGGTGCCTACTGCCGAGTGCCACAAACACTGCGCCGTCCCGCCATCACCTACAGGCTGTCTTGTGTGATGGTTGGGATGTCCAAACGCCACCATCTTGGCTCTTGCGACCTCAAACCCGCGAGCTGTATGGGTGGTCCTGACGTCGACAGACGCCCGATGACCACGGTGAAGCTGAGCCGGAACGAGTCGACAAGTCTCGTCTGAGCCCGTGGCGGTCGCCGGCTGAGTCGCTGTGCACGGGCCGGTACCTCAGGCGTCACCTCCGCAGCCTCAGGTCTCACACTCCATCACCTCCGCCAGGACGCCGTCGGTGGCACGCTCGGCGGCGACTTTGTGGCAGCCCCACAGCGAGCGCGGCGTCGAGCCTAATCGGTCTGGTCGGTCGGCCGCACTCACTGGGTGCCAGGGAGTGCGGCCGACACTCGAGCGGTGCTTCCTGGCAGCGCGCGCCGGCTGTGGGGCTGCAACAAACTCGAGACACGCTTTTTTGGGACATTTTCGACGCTTTTGGCCCATATACTCGTGCAACAACCCGGGCACGGGACTGGCGCGCACTCGGGCACTAACACACAGGTACACCACGGGAGAGCCGCCTAAGCGACTCCTGCGAGAGTGGCGAGGCAATTAGCTTCGTGCACCCGCCCACCCCCGCCCGCCACAGGCAAGCTCATTCACAATCTGCTCTGCGATTGCCGTGTGAAGAACGACTGAGATACGCTGCTTCTGCAGCCCCAGCCAATTCTTAGTGGTCCAAGTCACCCCATCGAGGTACTGGGCCCGCGTCTGCTTGTTAAAGAATTCAAGCCTGGGCACGCTCTTCTGGAGATGACTGCTCTATTTATTTTATCTCGCACACGCACGATTCACACAGCAGGCAAAGCGCGGACGACGGCTTCTCTAATAATAGAAGGGAAACGAAATTAACAAGCAAACCCATCGCACGACACTGGGCTCGGGACTGGTGCGCACTGGCACTAACACAGGTACACCACGGGAGCCGAGCGAAAAGAATTTCAAGACTAAAAAAAATCAGAGTTCTAGACGTGGCCTCGTATTACGCACTGCTGAATGGGGTGCTCGAACATGATAGTTTTCCCGCTGAGCCTTTCCGATAGCTTTCCCCCGCTCTCCGCCGGCCGGCAGCCTGGGTGGGTAGCGAGGCCATCTTCGACCCAAGGGCGGCATGCCTCAGCAGCCTAGGGATCATATACCTGCCCTGTGATCTGCCCTAGGGAGATGGGATCCTGCTGAGGACCTCTGTTTCTCGTGAGGACCTCTCGTGAGGACCTCTCGTGAGACGTGACGTTCTCGTGAGGACCTCTCGTGACCTAGCTTGTGAGGGGACCTCTCGTGAGGACCTCACTCCAAGATAGTCCAATACTTAGTTGTTTGTTGTTGGCCTCCTCCGCGCAACATTGCCCTGTGATCTTATCTGCCCCGCGGGAGCGATCTCATCTGACTGCTATGTGAGATTCATTGAGGACGACCAATCATTCTGCTGGATTTCTAGATATTGGCCGCAAGCCCCCACACGCACACACAACCACTCTGAAGAACCACCTCGTTTTGATCGCTACGCCAGAGAGGACGATCTCCACTCTGCTGGATTGTATCCCTCACACGCTGTGTCCTGTGAGGAAAAGAATTTTACAACAAAACTCCCTCGCACAACACTGGGCACGGGACTGGCGCGCACTGGCACTAACACAGGTACACCACGGAGGAAAAGAATAAAAAACAAGCTCCAAGTGCTCCAAGCGAACCCCAATTGGACCGATTTCTTCTGTGAGGAAAACAAGAATAGGGGACAGGGGGAAGTGATGCACGTATCACACCAAATGGCTGGGAGAGCACTATAACACACCCACACCCTTTTCTATCCATGCGAAAGGCTTTTGTTGTAAAATTCTATCCATGTAGTACGACCCATGTCGACTGCATTTCTGTGCAGGCCGGAAGACGCACAAAAGGGCTGCGTGCGCTGGCTGGCAACCGTAAGCACACGCCTCGAGGCTGTACCTGAAGAGGTGCTTGCAGGCCCCTTGAGAAGTAGACGTCGATCTGTGCGCCGTGAAGCAGGACAGGGGCGTGCTATGTGAGGACCTCCGTTGGTGAGGACCTCGGATTGTGAGGGCCTCTCTCTGTGGTGGTGCGGACTTGCTGAGTCGTGTGTGCTCCTTTTTGCTTGCTAAGACTGGAACATTTTTTTCCATGAATTCACACGTGTGTGTCATCGCATTACGCATGTGCATGTGATATGTGTCACAATAATGCCATTGAATCAATCCGATCCGATTAGAATTTACAGTATCATGGGCGGACACTCTTGGAGCACTTGACGGGGTAGTCGCACTTGCCACACACTTGGTCTTGGAGAGTGCGGGGTTGGGGTTGTTTTCTATGTTCACCCCAGGGTTGTTCCCGAAGACGCGTCTCAGGCCTAGGCCCTAAGGAAGGCTTCGGTGTGCGACGGCCGGGTTCGGCTTCGGGGTCTACACGGCTCCGAGGCTCCGTAGACCGTAGAGGCTAGAGCGGCTCGCCCTGTCTTTCTTAACATATGGTTCATGGAAACCAACGCACGTGAATACTCCTGTGTACACTCGACGTGACACCACGCTCCACGCCGCCCGTCGCCGCGCCGGCGTCCGGCGAGGGGCATTCTTGTGCGACCTAAGTGGGGCACGCTCGAGTGGCGGGGAGGGGGCGACATGGCACGAAATCATTCAAGATGCATGTGCGTCATGTGGGCGAGCTGATCTCCACAATCCACAGACGCGCGATGCGAGCGCGTCACAACGCACAAGTACAAGTGCCTCTCGACTGCCTGTATTGGGAACCATGGTCCACCTGTATTGGATTACAGCGTGGCCCTCCCACCCACAGGCCACAGGCGGCGTCATTATTGGGCTGCGCCAGCGCGAGTGCGCGATGACGAAAAGAGGCTCACCTCTAAGATCGCCGAGCGAATACGTTCATCAACTTGGTGAACAGCGCGTTGTAGACACCGTCGCTGCCAGACTTTGCGCGCGCGACGGCGCCGTGCTTTGGTCGCAAAACAGCCAGAGTGTCGCGCACCGTCACGACGTGATAATAGTTCAGGATCGCCTCATGATTGGTGTGCCTAGAGCTGTCGTGTATGAGCACGGTGGTGCGATTGTGCATCAAGCGCAAGGCATAGAGCGCGCACGCCTCTCGAAAGCGGCCATCTACCAAGATGAGGTCGTAGCAGCAGCGCGAGGTCGGGATAGACTGGATGTACGAGCGTGATTGCTGCTCACGCAAGGCGGCACTGCGCTTACTCCAGTCTTTGGGGTTCCCCCACATGATAGTCTCTCCGATGTTGCCAAGATGAAACGTCAGAGAGCCTGCAGCCTCAGCATCACGGATCGGTGAATGACTCCGAAGGACGTCCAACCAGCCCTGACTGCTATCGATTGCGTCGACCTTCAGTGGCTCTAGGTGTGTGAGAGTCGCACGCCATGCCGCCATCACTGTGGAGCCGCCTGTACCCCACTCCAGATAAGTCGACGATTGGTTCAGCAATGAGAACCAAAGCTGTGCCTCTGCGGTCGTCATCCGCATGGTTGCGTTGGCGAGCGTGCCAAATTTGGCGTCCATGCTGCGTGCCGCGTGAAGGCCCTTGAAGCTCTCCCTCGCAAGCGCCATAGGGTTCGCGTCGCGAGAATGAGAGTACATCGCAGGAGCATGGCCTATCAGCGCGACCGCCACCCGCAAGGCGACGTGGAGCATATCTGTGAGGGCTGAAGGAAAACAGACGCTCTCACTGGCGGTCTGTTTTCTTTCTTTTCACGCCACTCTCGAAAGTGCGACAGGGCGCGAGGCGGAGCTGTCTCGACGCAGTGTACCACCACCCACGCTGTAGAAGGACAGAGAATAGTTCCCTCCCCCCCTCGGAGGGGGCCGGGCGAGGCGCACCCCGAGGGCCCCCCTCTTTCCCCTTCACCCCTCGGAGGGGGCCGGGCGAGGCGTAACCCGAGGGCCCTCTTCCCTGACCCCGACCGCCTGCCTGCCTGCCCTGCCCGCCTGGCTGATAAGATCTTTTCACCTCCTCATTGGTGGAGTATAGGTACGAGGGGGGTGGCGCATCTCTTGCGGGTCTCGCCAGGGGCGCCTACTAACCTCGCTTGCGAGGGGCGTGTGGCATGTCTGAACGGACTCGTGAGGGGAGCCTGCCAACCTCATTCGTCGAAGCGGCGCTTTGTACCCACACCCACCCCGCCGCATTCGTCGCCGGCGCGCGACAGGCTCCCGTCGGCCGGACTGCCCTCGACGAGTGGGTGTCGCCAACCAAGGCGACACGCACTCGAGGGTAGTGCCGACGGGACGCGGCTCGAAGGGCGTGGCTCCGCAGCGCGACTGGCACTCGTCGCAGAGGCCTCGCATTCGACAAGTCGGGAACGGCTCTACCCGCAACTTATTGCTAACACGCGCGCACCGCCGAGCCTGCGGCGGGCGCGCTGCAGCCGCACGTCTACCTTCGTCATAGTGCCACGACGTGCGGCCTACATCGAACGCCTGTATGCCATGCGCGCGGACCACGCTTGCGTGGATACGTGGCTGGCACGTCCAGGCTGACCCCTGACCCGTGTAGGTAGGTAGGTAGAAAGGTGAAGAACAGCCAGGCTCGGACTGGACACCAACGCGGTATGGGTGGACGCTAGACAGATGATGACGACACGCACGAGCGACACACAGACACAAACAGGCTCACAAGACACACAGCCAGCGGGCTGCCACACACCCTGAGTAGGCGTACACATAACTCAAGGCCACATCCTCCCTGTCGCCCCCCCCAGCCAGCACTCCAAGGTGCCAAGAGAACAAACAAGCGTTGATAGCTTTTCTTCATCGTCACGCTGCTACTACTGCCAGCCATCTAGCGTGCTGAGAAGTGCGTGTGTGCGTTGTTTGTGGGACAGTGTGGTGGGTGCGAACGGTTAGCGAGCGCGAAGAGGGGGGGGGGGGGGCGCAGTGGCGTCGCGTTCGGACAAGGCCGAGCGAAAAGAATTTTACAAGGCAAATTCTTCTCGGATGGGTTCGCTCCGCCTCGTGTGCCTCGCACAGAACGCGTTGCAAGCTTTTCTCATCTCATGGGGTTCGCGCTCGTCACCCCCCCCCGCCCCCCGGGGAACGCTGCTTCTGCCGCTGTGACCAGCACCTCCGTATATGTGTATGTCGCGCTCCCCTCGCGCCGCACGCACCGAGGAGGACGCCCCGCCCACGGACTGGCTGGGCGAGCTGCCGCCGGAGCTGCACCTCCGCATCCTCGAGGGCGTCGACGACTTCTCCGACTGCGCCGCCTTCAGCCTCGCGTCGCCGTGCCTCGGCCTCCTCGCCCTGCGCAGCGGCCTGGCGCGCTTCAAGGACCCGCTCTACGCCGTGGCGATGCGGCTGCTGCTTGTCCAGCGCCGCTGCGCCGACCCCTTCGTCACGGTGTCGGTGTCGCTCAGCGAGGACACCCTTCGCAGATACGCCGCCGACCGCCGCGCCAGCGCCGACCACTTCCCGTGGCTTGCGAGGGTGAGCCCGGCGCTCCGCCTCACGTCGGAAGTGACGGGTGCTGGCGCGAGTCGCGCCGAATACTGGAGACTGCGGCGCGGCGAAGAGAATGGCGCGAATCTGCGGCGACGCCTCTTGCAGTCCGGCAAGGTGCAGCACTACGAGGGCGAGCGAGGCGCGGAGCGGTGGGTGCGCATGGAGTTAGCCAGCGGCAACGTGCAGCACTACGAGGGCGAGCGGGGTGCGGAGCGGGTGGTGTGCGCGGAGTTTCCCAGTGGCAACGTGAAGTACTACGAGGGCGAAAAAGGCGCGGAGCGGAGGGTGCGCACGGTGTTTGCCGACGGCAACGTGCAGTACTACGAGGGCGAGAAGGGTGCGGAGCGGATGGTGCGCGTGGAGTATACCGACGGCAACGTGCAGTACTACGAGGGCGAGAAGGGTGCGGAGCGGATGGTGCGCGTGGAGTATACCGACGGCGAGGTGCAGCTCTTCGAGGGCGAGAAAGGTGCGGAGCGGAAGGTGCGCGCGGTGTTTAACGGCGACGTGCAGCACTACGAGGGCGAGCGAGGCGCGGAGCGGGTGGTGCGCATGGTGTTTGCCAACGGCAACGTGGTGCACTTCGAGGGCGAGAGAGCTGCGGAGCGGATGGTGCGCATGGAGTTGCCCGACGGCACTGTGCTGCACTACGAGGGCGACAAAGGTGCGGAGCGGTGTGTGCGCATGGAGTTGGCCGACGGCACTGTGCTGCACTACGAGGGCGAGCGAGGTGCGGAGCGGATGGCGCAGGCAGGCGCGAGCGAGGACAAGGCGGCCGCGGAGAAGCGCTACAAGGCCATGCGGGTCGCAGAGCTGAGGAGCGAGTGCGGGCGCCTCGGCTTGGCCACCACCGGCGTCAAAGCAGCGCTCGTGGCGCGCCTCCTGGCGGCCTGAGCCTGTATCCTGTTGAACACTCGCACCTAGACGTTTTTGCTGCACAGGCCACAGCGATCAGGCATCAGCGTCCGACACGCGACACAAGGCGGTCTGTGGATGCGAGGCAGCGGCTTTCCCCCATGACCGATGTGCATCATCCCGATCCACCGTAAGTGTACGTAAGCCCCATGGTGGGGGAGTAACGAACCGGACACGCTCGGACATGGGCAAGAGATAGACGACCTAGTGGGTGGCGGGGAGTGGAGGCGAGGCGCGCCGCAAGTTGTTTAAATTCTTCTGCCCTCATCGCCAGCAAACTCCTCTGCCCGCTCCGGGACGCACGCATCTCGCTCGACGACAAGAGACATGTCCCATCGGACCGAGGAGCGTCGCTGGCGTGATGAGCAACGGCGCGCCGAGTGCGGACGCGAAGAGTGGCGATGGCAGGGCGAGCGACGGCGGTCGCGATCACGCGATGAGCCGCGGCGGGATGAGCTGCGACGGCGCGACGAGCGTTGGCAAGGCGAGCAATGGCCGCACCATGACGGGCGGCATGACGGGCGGCTTGGCTACAACGACTCTTGGTGCAGTGGTCGCGAGCAGCGAAGGCACGCTGAGCCGCAATGGCCCAATGAGCGATGGCACGACGAGCCATTGCGCGGCGAGCAATGGCCGAACCATGACAGGCGGCATGACGAGCGGCGCGGCTACAACGACTCTTGGTGCGGAGGTCGCGAGCAGCGAAGGCACGCTGAGCCACAATTGCCCGCTGAGCGATGGCGCGACGAGCCATGGCGAGGCGAGCAACGGCCGCATCGTGACGGGCGGCATGACGAGCGGCATGACGAGCGGCGCGGCTACAACGACTCTTGGTGCAGTGGTCGCGAGCAGCGAAGGCACGCTGAGCCACAATTGCCCGCTGAGCGATGGCGCGACGAGCCATGGCGAGGCGAGCAACGGCCGCATCATGACGGGCGGCATGATGAGCGGCGCGGCTACGACGATCGGGGCAGAGGCGAGCGCGCGCGCGACTGGCACGATCGGCGCGAGGATCGGTACCACGATCCCAGGCGCGACCATGACCGGCGCGACCTCCGCGGCGAGGGGCAGCCTCAGCACAGCGACCGCCGGTGGAGTCCGCCGATGCGTGGTGCGGGATCGCGCGAAGATCGGCACACCTCTGCTGCCGGTGGTCAGCTCAATGCTAAGCAGCTCAGCAGCCACATCTCAAATGCTGGCAGCGCTGACGCATTGCTCGCGCTCTTTGCTGCCCACAGCGCGAGCTTAAACCACATCCGCGCTGCGAACCTGTGGAACAAACTGGGCAAGCAGCGCGTCGAGCGGCGGCACGAGGAGCAACTTGAGCAGCTGGTGCAGCGCACGCTGGACCTCATTTCTTCGTGCGACGCACGGGGACTGGCAAACATCGCTCACGGCGTGGCAAAGTGCGGCCTGCAAGCGAGGATGGTGCGCCCATTGTTCGTAGCGGTGGCGGAGGCGGCGGTGCGGACGGGCTGGCTCGCTTCAACCCGCAGGGGCTGGCCAACACGGTGTGGGCGTTCGCGATGGCGGGCGTGGCTGCGAACGCGCTGTACGCGGCGGTGGCGGAGGCGGCGGTGCGGAGCGGGCTGGCTGGCTTCAAGCCGCAGGACCTGGCCAACACGGTGTGGGCGTACGCGACGGCGGGCATGGCTGCGGACGCGCTGTACGCGGCGGTGGCGGAGGCGGCGGTGCACGGCGGGCTGGCTGGCTTCAACCCTCAGAACCTGGCCAACACGGTGTGGGCGTTTGCGACGGCGGGCGTGGCTGCGGACGCGCTGTACGCGGCGGTGGCGGTCCGGAGGCGGCGGTGCACGGCGGGCTGGCTGGCTTCAACCCTCAGAACCTGGCCAACACGGTGTGGGCGTTTGCGACGGCAGACCACTATCACCAGGCGCTGCTTGCCGACTGCTCGCGCGTGATCAGCGACTCGCTCGCGCGGGATCCGTCAAGGTGGAGCGAGGAGGGCCGCGTTCAGCTGCACCAGTGGCAGCTCTGGCTCTCCCTGGAACGTGGGGCAGACGGCCAGCAGCATCTCCTCCCCGCCTCCCACCCAGCGCCAGCTCTGTCGCCCGCGACGCTATGGTGGCGACCGTAGCTCGGCCGTCAGGCTTGCAGCGTTCGGTTGCGGCTGCCCTCGCCGCCGTCCGGCACGGCTTCGAGGAGGAGCATCTCGAGCCGCGCACCGGCTACTCGCTCGACCTTGCGCTGCCCTCGTCACGCATCGCGATTGAGGTGGACGGCCCCTCTCACTTCCTGCTGCCCAACGGCCTGGGCGTGCGCCAACCCAACGGGCCAACGCTGCTCAAGCGGCGCTTCCTCGCGGCGGCTGGCTGGAGGGTGATCAGCGTTCCATTCTACGAGTGGGACGGCTTCGCGAGGGCCAATGAGAGGCAAACCTACCTGCAGAAGCTGTTAGGCTAGAGCCGTAGTACACACACACCACACACACACACACTGACACACACACACACACACACGTTCGAGTCGTCTCAAACATTGAGCAGCGGAGGTGTGCCGAGGGGGACCGGGAGGCGGTAAGTCGTTGTCGCCCGGCGCTGCTTGCAGCACCATGGCGATGGCGCGCTAAGACGTTCCTCTCGTCTTTTCCGCGCCCCCCCCGCGAGGCGCGCGAACCGCGATAGCCGATACAAATTGGCAAGGACCAAGGTACCATCCGTATTATTAACAACGAAGGCGCTCTCAAAAAGAATTCTTGCGCCGCTTGCACTCCGTCTAGCGCAAAAATAAGACTCTCAGCTTTTCAGAACACGTCGGAAGTGTCGTCCTACGGAGCTACACGCGGTCTCGCCTGCGCCACACCTCCACGCTGCCGGCGCGCCGGAGGCCCAGCTCGACGGTGCGGCGCGACTCGAGCGAGAGTGCCTCTGCGGCGAGCCCCTCGGGCGCGACGCGGCGCGGGTTGATCAGCACGAGCCTGCCGCCGCCGCGAAGCACCGCTGCGGACGCCGCGAAGAGGTCCGTGTAGAGCGCGCGCAGGTCCCGCACCTTGACGCGCTGCCCAAACGGAGGGTTGGAGACGACGAGGGAGACGCCGCCCAGCGCGAGCTCCGGTATCCGCTCGACGCCCTCGCGAAAGTCGACCTCTCTGAGGACGGCGCCTGTGCACGCCACCGCCCGCCGTGAAGAACAGACGCCGTTCACAGCCATAGCAGGAATCTGCCCCTCGGGTCGCGCCGACGCGATCGGCTAGCAGCTTGCGCCGCCGCGCCTCCGCGACGTTGGCGGTCGCCAGGCTGACGGCGGCGGGCGCCACGTCGGTCCCGACTAGCGTGCGGACAGCCGCGGGGCGGGCGATCGCCGCCTCGATCAGCATCGTGCCTGCCCACAGCGGCAAGTGTGAAGAGATGCGCGGCGGCAGAGCGCGCGCTGGCGGAGGGAAGGGGACCCGAGCCACAAAAGGGGTCCCAGACCACCCCCTCCGCCGCGTCGCCGGCCAGCCCCGCCTGTTCACAGCTACAGCTGTGAAAGGCCGCCGCCCACGCCCCTCCGCCGCGCCCTCTCCAGCCAGCCGCGCCATCGCCGCCGCCAGCGGCGGGTGCACTCCCGCGTAGTGCTGGCCCGTCTGGTAGAGCGTGCGCGGTGACGGCGCCACGCGCGGCCGCAGCTCGACCCACCAGCGCCCCCCTCCCTCCTCCGCCCCGCCCTCCGCCCCGCCCTCCGCCCCGCCCCTCGCAGCGGCGCCGGTGCAGACATGCACGCTCCACGCCTACATGCTGAAGTACGCCAGCCTCGGGGCGGGAGTACGCGTGCTGTGCGGAGTACTCGGAGCACCGCGTGGATACGAGGGAGGGAGGGTAGAAGTGAATGCAGTTGAGTCCGTGTCCTCTCCAGCGCTGGTTGGAATACACGAATCCGTGTTCCGCGTCTACAGCCCGCTGCTCCTGCTCACGAGATACGGGGAGATACGGGGGGAGATATGGGGAGAGATTCCGCTTCTAGAGCCCGCTGCTCCTGCTCACGAGATACGGGGAGATACGGGGGGAGATATGGGGAGAGATTCCGCTTCTAGAGCCCGCTGCTCCTGCTCACGAGATACGGGGAGATACGGGGGGAGATATGGGGAGAGATTCCGCTTCTAGGGCTCCACGCCGGCCTCGTCCCATCGTTGAGGAGGCGCGGGTTAAGCTCGAAGGCCCGCCTCGCGACGGCGGCGATGTCGAGCGGCGGCAGCGGCGGCGGAGGCTGCGACAGCCGGTAGCGCGGCACGCCCCGCGTCAGCGCCTCCACCAGCGCCTCGCTCTCTGTCGACGCAATCGCCCGTGCGACGTGCTCTGCGGCGGATGAGGCCGCGCCGTCCCCGCTCGCCGCCTCCCACCCCTCCCCCCCGCCCTCCCCCGCCTCCCACCCCTCCCCCCCGCCCTCACCGACCCCGCCGCCGCCCCGCCCGACCTCGAAGCCCAGCGTGTCGAAGCGGCGGAGGCGGTACGCCTCCTCCAGCCGCCACGCCCTCCTAGCCGCCGCCACCAGCCCGCCGCGCCTCACCCGCACCACGCGGAAGAGGTCCCCCGCCTGTGAACTAACCGCGTGATTACTTGCTCACTAGTCACAAAGGACTTGGCCGCGGAAGAGAGGTCCCCCGCCCGCGACTCCACCTCCTCCGCCAGCAGACCCTCGAGGCCGGCGCGGCAGCGGAGGTGCACGCGCAACCCTTCCAGGCGCGGGACGGCGCGCTTCAGAACCACTCCGCTCGGCTCCGCCTCCCGCGCCGCCCGCGCGCGCGCGCCCTGCAGATCGAAGCCTTCCGCGGCCGCGGCGTCGGCGGCGGCGGCGAGAGTGGCAGCGCCTCCGACCTTGTCGAGCGCCGCGAGGAGGTGCTTCCTATTAATTGGTGTTAATTAGTGTTGATTAGTATCAATTAGAGAGCGCCGCGAGGAGGTGCTTCCTCTCTCGCGCGCGCTCCGTGCGCTCCAGCAGCGCCAGCAGCGCCTCCTCCGCCGCCTCGCCGCCCCCTAGCTTGGGGAGGGCCGCGATGGCGTACCTGGTTGATGCACAGGGAGCGGCGTGAAGACTAGAGGCGTGAAGAGGCGCGAAGAGGCGCGAAGAGGCGCGAACAGGCGTGGAGAGGCAGACTATAGCTCTGTGAACACCGGCTACTCGGCCTTAGCCGCCGGTACGTCAACAGTGCGATAGCCAAGTATCGCACTGTTGGGTCCCGATGGTGTCGTGAAGAGGCGTGAAGAGGCGCGAAGAGGCGCAAAGAGGCGTGGAGAGGCGTGAAGAGGCGCGAAGAGGCGCGAAGAGGCGCGAACAGGCGTGAAGAGACGTGAACAGGCGTGGAGAGGCGCAGAGACGCCGCGGGAGGGAGCCAGGTGTCGCACGCCAGGGGGCGCAGGTCCGAGGGCGCGGGTGCGCGGTTGCGGTTGCGTGTGCGTGTGCGTGTGCGTGTGCGTGCGCGTGTGCGGGCGTGGAATGGGTGGGTGTGGGTGAGGGGGTGGAATGGGTGGGTGTGGGTGAGGGGGTGGAATGGGTGGGTGTGGGTGAGGGGGTGGAATGGGTGGGTGTGGGTGAGGGGGAGTGTGGGTGGGGTCGCATACCTCCGGATCCGCTCGGACGGGTCCTCGAGCAGCCGCTCCATCCACCCCGCAGCTCGCGCTCGCTCGTCCTCGCCTCGGCTCGACGCCTGGTCAGCGCTGCGGCGTCGGACCCCCCCCCCCCTCCCCCTCTGTCACGTTCTCGCTTTTTCTGTGCGTGTGCGTGCGTGCGTGTGCGTGCGTGTGTGTGTGCGTGTGTGTGCGTGTGCGTGCGTGCGTGCGTGTGTGTGTGTGTGTGTGTGTGTGTGTGTGTGTGTGTGTGTGTGTGTGTGTCATCTCTTCCTTGCCGCCTTGACGCCGAGAGCTCGCACGAGCGGCGCGTGAGCCTCGCGCTCTTCCAGCCCCATCCCCTCGAAGGCGGGCACCTGTTCACAGCTGGAGGGTGTGCAGGTGTGAACAGCAGCCCCACCCCCTCGCCAGTCAAACAGCCACGCCTCCTCCCGCCACAGCCGCGCCGCAGACCGCTTGCGCAGCGCCTTGTACAGCGCGTCCGCCTCGGCGCGGCGGGAGGAGGCGGAGGCCTCTCTCTCCGCCGACTGAGCCACGCCCTGCCCTCGCCTCCCCGCCTCCTCCCCCGCCTCCCCCCCCGCCTCCCCCCCCGCCTCCCCCCCCGCCTCCCCCCCCGCCTCCTCCACCCCCGAACCCGCCCCCGCACTCGCCACAATCGCTTCCGCCCCCACCCCCGTTCCCGCCTCCTCCCCCGCCTCCTCCTCTGCCACACTCTCCCCCGGACCCGCAGCGCCGACCTCCTTCCGATACCATAGCACCGTCATCGGCCGCGGCAGGCTCCGCGCGGCTTCGCGCCGCTCGAGGGCGAAGCCGAGGCTCTCGTACAGCCGGCACGCCTAGCCTCGGCGGATCTCGCGTGATCTCGGCTGATCTCGAGGGGGAAAGCCGAAGCTCTCTCGGACAGATTGGCGCGCCGCCAGCATCCTCTCTTCCAGCGTGCTCAGCGTGACCGCCGCCGCGCCCGCCGCCCGCGCCTCCTCCAGCGCCGCCGCGCAGCACGCACGCGCCAGGCCGCGCCTGTATACGCAGGGAATGGGCCGTTGGGGGGAGGAGGACTGGTCAGCGCCGCGCACGCGCCAGAGCGGCGCCGTCGGTGCGACGGCGCCGTCGAGACAGAGCAGAGCCGCCACTCGCCGGCCTCGCCTAGTTTTAACTCTCAGAGTATCTGCTTAATAATTAAGGAGGAGTCGGCCGCCACTCGCCGCCCCTCGCCCCCCTCCGCACGCGCCACGCCCGCCGACGCGACCACCTCGCCGCCCGCCTCGGCGACAAAGTGGGCGCTGGCGGCGAAGGAGGCCTGTTCACAGCGAGGGAGTGTGAAGAGACGCCCTTCCTTCTTCTCGGCGAGGCGGAGGCTGGCGAGTGGAGGAGGCCGCGTCGCGCAGCACGCCAAAGTCGGCCGGCACGTCCCTCTCCTGCGCCTCGAGCTCCTGCTCACAGATGCGGCTGTGAAGAGACGCTGTTCACAGCCGGCACGCCCCTCTCCTGCGCCTCGAGCTCCTGCTCACAGATGCGGCTGTGAAGAGACGCTGTTCACAGCCGGCACGCCCCTCTCCTGCGCCTCGAGCTCCTCGGGCTCATCGGCGCTCAGGGAGAGGTGGTTCGAAACCACGAGCCGCTCGATCGCACGCCTAATCTCGGGTCATCTCAAGTCATCTCGGGGCGATCTGGTTCCAAACCACGAGCCGCTCGATCGCACGCCTAATCTCGGGTCATCTCAAGTCATCTCGGGGCGATCTGGTTCCAAACCACGAGCCGCTCGATCGCACGCCTAATCTCGGGTCATCTCAAGTCATCTCGGGGCGATCTGGTTCCAAACCACGAGCCGCTCGATCGCACGCCTAATCTCGGGTCATCTCAAGTCATCTCGGGGCGATCTGGTTCCAAACCACGAGCCGCTCGATCGCACGCCGGTCAGCGGCCGTGGCGCGGCGCAGCACCGGGACTGAGACCGAGGCGCTGCCGCCGCCGCCCCCGCCGCCGTCCGCCGCCGCCTCCTCCGCCTCCGCCTCCTCCGCCGCCGCCTCCGCCGCTTCCTCCTCCTCCTCTGCCACCGCCACCGCCTCCGCACGCACACCCGCACTCGCACCCGCACCCGCCTCCGCCGCCGCCTCCGCCGCTGCCGCCTTCACCTTCGCCGCCACCTCCTCTGCGTCCGTCCTCGGCCCGCCGCCGCCATCCTCTCCTCCCTCCTCTCTTCCCTCCTCTCCGCCCTCCTCTCCTCCCTCCTCTCCTCCCTCCTCTCTTCCCTCCTCTCCTCCCTCCTCTCCGCCCTCCTCTCCGCCCTCCTCTCCGCCCCGCAGCCGCCGCGCGGAGCCGTAGGCGGAGGCAGGCCCCCACCCTGGCATCGCAAGCGGCGGAGCCACCGAGCCGCGGTGCGGGTGCAGGCAGAGCTTGAGCACCTGCGACCAGCAGGAAGGTGTGGGGGAGAGAGCCCCCCCCCCCCCCCCCCTGTCCTGGTGGGGGGGCAAGCAGAACTTGCGCACGAGAGAGTAGCGCGGCGTGTCCCCGGCCGCGGCGGCGGGGGCGGTGACGGCGTGGGAAATGTCCTGGTCCATCAAGAGCAGGCGGCCCGGCGCAGGAGGAACCGCGAGGACCTACCCTCGGACAATCTCCGCTGATCTCGGCTGTATCTTGGCTGATCTCGGCTGATCTCGGCTGATCTCGGCTGATCTCCGCTGATCTGGGCTGATCTCGGCTGATCTCCGCTGCATCTCCGCTGTATCTCGGCTGATCTCGCGGCACTGCGAGGGCCTCCCCAGTCGGTGGGTCGAGGCAGCGCGTCTGCGCGCCCCACTCCGGCCACCTGTTCACAGCAGGAGGTGTGAAGAGGGTCGAGGCAGCGCGTCTGCGCGCCCCACTCCGGCCACCTGTTCACAGCAGGAGGTGTGAAGAGGGTCGAGGCAGCGCGTCTGCGCGCCCCACTCCGGCCACCTGTCACAGCAGGAGGTGTGAAGAGGGCCGAGGCAGCGCGTCTGCGCGCCCCACTCCGGCTCTCCACCGCCACTCGGGAGAGAGGTAGACGAGCGCTGTCACGAAGCGCGGCTTGCCAGGCGACCGGTTGGGGTAGCGGCCGAAGCAGTCTGTCCACGGCGAAGGTGGAAGCAGCGCCTGCGTCCAGACTGGGCGGACCACTCATTGAGCAACCATGCGGTCCGTGCGGTGGGAGAGGGCGGCAGAGGCGCCTAGTCAATCACTAAAACGTGAGACTGTGTATGAGCGATCGATTAGGCAGGTCCGTGCGGGGAGGGCGGCGGCGGCGCCGGGTCAGCGTCGATGTGCCAGCCGTACGCCTGTTCACAGCTGCTCGCGGCGTGAAGAGACGCCGTTCACGGGCCGGCGCCGCTGGCCCAGCCATCCACCGCCTCGCCATCGGACGACACCGGCGCGTTCGCCGCGAGAGGCGTCACCTGTTTCACAGCAGCAGGTGTGAAGAGACGCCGTTCACAGCGTGAGGGGCTGCTCAAAGCCTTTGCCCGCGAGCGGCGGTCACGCAAAAGACACACCCCCGGGTCAAGATCGCACGGACAGTCGAGAACGGGCAGACAGAGAGACAGAGATCGACTAGTCAGACAGGCAGCGCCGAGATCGACTAGTCAGACAGGCAGGCAGAGAGCGACTAGTCAGACAGGCAGGCAGAGATCGACTAGTCAGACAGGCAGGCAGAGAGCGACTAGTCAGACAGGCAGGCAGAGAGCGACTAGTCAGACAGGCAGACAGAGATCGACTAGTCAGACAGGCAGGCAGAGAGCGACTAGTCAGACAGGCAGGCAGAGAGCGACTAGTCAGACAGGCAGACAGAGATCGACTAGTCAGACAGGCAGGCAGAGAGCGACTAGTCAGACAGGCAGCGACGAGTCCCACGGAAGCGCTCACCTCTGGGCCAAAAGCCGCCTTCGGCATGCGGCAGACGTCGACGCCGCCTCCTGTTCACAGCTGCACACTGTGAAGAGGCGCCGTCCACGGCTGTGGCAGGAGTGGCGACAGCGCCGGCGGGCAAGCGTGCTCCGCTCCATCTCCGCTCTATCTCCGCTCGATCTCCGCTCGATCTCCGCTCTATCTCGGCTCGATCTCCGCTCGATCTCCGCTCTATCTCGGCTCGTTCTCCGCTTGATCTCCGCTCTATCTCGGCTCGATCTCCGCTCGATCTCCGCTCTATCTCGGCTCGTTCTCCGCTCGATCTCCGCTCTATCCGCCTCCTCCACTCGCGGCGTCGACGGCGCGCAAGTATGCCCCGACTCGCGCCTCCAGCTCCGCCACCGCCGGTGGCGTGTCTCGCCCCTCAGCGCAGAGCGCGGCCAGCCTGCGCGCTGAACACGCCAACCTCAGGGCGGGAAGACGGTATTGTGCGGTGTCTTCAGAGCTCCGCGTGAACACGAGGGATGCGAAGAGCGCGAATACAGTTGAATACGGCCGAGTACAGCGGAGTGCGTGTCCTCTCGAGCGCTAGTTGGAGTACAAGAGTCCAGGTCCCGCTTCTAGCGCGGCCAGCCGTGCCGGCCGCAAGCCGACGCCGCTGCTCGCCGGCCCGCCGGACAGGGTGTCCGAGAAGGAGCCATCGCACCAGTAGTCTGGGTCGGCGCCTGGTGACACAACAACCGCACCGGTGAAGACCAGTCCTAGAGACAGAGCCGTGGCTGCCAGGAGTAGTCTGGGTCGGCGCCATTCTCCGGCGGCCACGAAGGGCCGTGCAGGAGCGAGAGGAGGCCGGCCCGCAGCTTCTCGTCGACGAGGCCGTCCACCGCCACCAGGCTCGACACGTCCCACCGCCCGCCGACAGCCGCGCCGTCGAGCACCGCATGCAGCGCCTAATCTCGGGTGATCTCGCGTGATCTCGGGTGATCTCGAGGTCACTCCGACGAGCACCGCATGCAGCGCCGGAGTGACGTCAGAGAGAGCCCAGCCGGGGCTTGGCCGCCGCCGGAGAGGCTCGCGAAGCCCGAACGCCTCGATGTCGGCATGCACTGCCCTCTCGACGGCGTCGGCGGCTCCCTCTGCCGTCTGCGGCTCGGTGGTCACTGCGACAAAGACCGGCGACGGCGGATGCGGCTCGTGCGCGACAGCATCGAGCGCCGCTACGATGTGGTGTCGGAGCGTCTCGTCCTCGTCATCCTCGCCGCTGATGAGGAGGGAGCGGCGAGGCGAGTCAAACTGGACGGCACGGAGCGGGCGGCCGTCTCCAGCCGCCTCGCGCAGTGCAGTCGTCGCTGCTGACCGCTCAGATATGCTGAGCGACTTGGAGACGAAGAGGCGAAGCGCCGGAGCGGCGAGGAGAGGCAGGAGTAGCATCGGGAGAATGGCAGTGGACAGGCCCGCGAGGTTGTGAGCGGCGCGAACCAGAAAAAAGAATTCCGCCGGCGCGGTGGAGCACGAGTTTCCATCCCTCGTTTGGCGTGTCTGTTTTCTTTCTTTCTTTACGAGTTTTACTGCGAGCACAGCACTACGAGGACGGACTTGTACATTTACCAGGGCGTGATTGGGGACCTGCCCTGCATCGGCGACACCAAGATCTTTCTTTGCCGGTGTGCCGTCGGACCCCTCGGGGGTGGGGCGCATGGGGGCGTTTGTCGCTTGCGGCAACACGCTGCCACGCGCCCGCGAGACGGTTCTGGGCGTGGAGGGCGGGGACAGGGGAGGGAGGGTGGGGATGTGGGACCCGCGGACGGGGACCGGGACGGTCGAGGCTGTCAAGGGCCAGTACACGGACGCAGAGGGGAAGTGCCGCGTGGAGGCGCTGCTCTTCGAGGAGTTCGGCGCAATGAGCGGGGGTGGAGGAGCTGCTGATGCGGGTGGCTAAGGTGGCGGGCCGGAAGCTCACGTGGTGGCAGTACGACCAGACATCGTGGTCGGCGCGCGAATGGATGCCGTTTGCGCTGCAGCGACTGTCGGTGCAGCTCTGGACGGCGCTCGCGGACGAGGCACAGCGCGCCATTGGTGCGGCGTCGCGCGACCGCGAGGGACCGCGGGGGGGGCTAGCGGGATGGGGGGCTCTAAGGGGAAGGGAGCGGGGGGCGCCCAGTAGGGCGCCGGCGCCCCAGCGTAGAGGGCCGTGTGTAGCCCTCTTTTTGGTATAACAAAAAGGATTCCATCTGCCGCCGATGTCAAAAGCATCCAGGATTTTCTCGACAAAGTTCATTCGAGTGCCGACGACGGTTTGGGCAGCGGCGGTAGACCGCTCCTTGGTCCAGACGCTCAGATCGGAGCCTCCTACTTTTGCGCAGCCGCTGAGACCGCACAAGCGACGAGAAGCCCCTTTAGTCAGGTAATTTCAACGACTTGGCATACGGAGATCTTGCCGTACGTGCGAGACGTGCTGATGAACAACTCGGAGGCGATTGGCAAGGTTGCTCAAGAGTGGAGAAGGTGCCTCGCAGCAATCGAAGGCGGAGGGGGAGGAGGCAGAGCCAGAGGAGGCAGAGCCAGAGGAGGCAGAGGCGGAGGAGTCGGAGGCGGAGGAAGGGGAAGAGGAGGAAACGGAAAAGATAACTGAGGAGATCCCCCAGAGGTTGGTTGCTGTTTTTATGAGTGACAGAGGCAGCGCACACTCGATATCTTAGCATCTCGCGATATCTTAGCCGTACTTTTATGGGGCGACGCAACACGCATGTGCTTGCCATGGAGCCGGAGCAGACGGCATCGGCCGCCGAGGGAACGTTGGGAAGAGGCACGAGGAGGGCGACGACCTCGACCGACTATGGAGGACCCGTCGCCAGACGACGCAGGGCAGAAGACGGTGAGGCGGAGCAGACGCGCAGGGCGAGACGAGGGAGGGAGCAGGACTTTGCGGAGATCAACAGGAGGATGTACGAAGAGATTAGGAGCAGCAGGGACCCGAGGGACCATGTGGAAGACGGCTAGTGCTAGTCCCCCACCGGGAGGACGACCCCGGCTAGTCGCCGACCACACCCACAAAGAACCCTGCACAAAGATCGCAAGGGCGGGGGCCTGTTCCTTTTTACCCATCTCACAGTAGAGAGGTGTCCGTATTTATTTATTTATTTATGTGCTTGCCAGGACCAAATTTCATTGAGATTTATGTTACACGGCACAAAAACAGGAGGAAGTATAATGACACTCCCACAGTGCTCCGTGGAAGTGCAAACTGTTCAAGGAAAATAACTAAAGCCCGGCGAGCACTGGTAGGCGAGTGCGCCAGGCTCCGCGTCTGGCGCTGCCCGCACAGCGGAGCTTCCTTGGGCATCTAGACTGAGCAAATGGCGGCGGCGTCCTTGAGCAGCCTCCTCCAGCCAACCCCTTCGCCCCCATGACTAGCTCTCAAAGCAGGAGACGAAGAGCGGGAAGGGCGCGCACAGCGAGCCGGCCGCCTTCGATGGGAGGAACGGGCGCGTGAGGGACGCGACGCGGACGTGTCGTGGACGCGCCGGCGCCCGCCTTTGAGTTGAGCCTGCCCTCAACCATTGTGTCGCTGCCCTGCAGCGGCGCGCCGCCGCAGAACTGCTGCTTCAGAAAGGCGGCCACCTGACGCTCGCAGCTCCAGGAGTGAAGAGAGCCTGCTCACAGCTGGGGGTGCGGCCGGAAGGTGGTCATCACACCGGTGCGCTGCTCACGGCGTCGACGTCGTCGGCGAGCGCAAAGTGGCGTGACGCGCCGTACAGCGGACTTCCGTAGCAGTCTGCGACGAGGAAGGCGCCCCACGACGTGGTCGCCTACAGCCGCGGTGCAGCCGCGATGTAGGAGGTGTGGCCGAGGAGATAAGGCGCCTCCGACGTGGCTTTGCCCGGGTGACGGGCGTGCTGAGGTCAAGCGCCGACTCCTTGATGGTGACGAGCGTGCCTGCGTGTGCATGGATCACAGGCAGGCCGCCGTGGGACGCGCCTCTTCGCGGGTCAGAGCTGTGTAGCAGAAAGGAGCACACCCCGCTCGCCGAGGATGTCAGCAGCGCGGGACACGCCGCTCCTGATTAGGAAGACACAGGGCGTGGGAAGATTAGTCAGGGAGGCAAGTCAGTTCCGAGATATCCCGCGAGTATTGTCTTCACTACCAGTACTCCGCATCTAGGGTCGCCAGCACCGGAGCATGTCGTTCTCCGAGCTAAGGACGAACGCCGGCACCGCCGACTGGCGTAACGCCTGGCCTGTCCCGCAAGGGCCGACGGGCGTGTCGGAGCAGAGGAAGCATTGCCCGCCGGTGATCGGCTGGAGGCAGCAGTTCCACGCAATGACCTAATGAATCAGGAGTGAGGCGTCTGTAATTAATTAGTTCCACGCGATGTATGGCCTTGGTCGTGGCCGCGGGTGTGAAGAGAGGCAGAGCTCCCACGAGGATGCGGTGGCGGCGTCGAGGCCATTATACGGCGGACTGGGCCATGGGTGGCTCGACCTAGGGTACACACATCTCAACGCGTCTCGGCTATGTCTTACGTTTGCGGCGGGCACGAGGATGGAGGGGGAGAGGAGGAGCAGGGCCTTGGTCTCGCTCGGAAGGCGCGCCTGCGCGTTGATTGCCTCGGCCGCCCCCATGCTGAAGCCCGCCATGGCCACCTTGGAGAGGTCGGCGCGCTCCATCCACTGGTTCTGGTCGTCCTTGGCATACGACAGCGCGAGCGCCAGGTTGGAGCCGTCCGTGGTGACCGCGCTGCAGGAGACAAAGTTGAGGAAGCCTAGTCGCGGCAATTGCTGGAGCTCCAACAAACAGGCACTCAGGATGCACCTTGAGAAATAGGTCTGGCGGCGGAAACCGAGAATGCCGAGAGCGCCGCACTGCTGGTCGTCCGACCGGTCGGGCGCGATCACCAGGAAGCCTAGGCGAAGGACACCAGTCAGACGCACCGCAGTGCAGGGTCGACCGGGCACGGCCGCGACAGCCTTCAGCGGCGATGCGCTCCAGGAAGGGCGCGTGGCCGTCGCTGCTGTGGCCGTACCCGCTCTGGAACAGCAGCACGGGCAGCTTTCCCGACGAGTCCTTTGGCGGCGACGGAGCGGCGGTGACGGGAAGGCGCGGTGGGAAGCAGCGTGACTGGAATGCGGTTGGCGCGCCTTGGGCGCCCACACGGCAAAGGTTGTCTTGGTGCCCGGGACCGGAGTCTCGGTGTGGTAGAACTCGACGCGGGGGTCCGGCTCGCGCAGCATCGTGTAGGAGGACGGCGTCGTGGCGGCCATGGGGCTCGGGACAATCGCCGGTGTGTGGGGCGGTTTCTATCTATACCCGGTACCCGGGTACAGGGCGGCGAAAGAATTCTTAGGAGACAAGCCTCTCTCACAGCACACTGGCACGACAAGGGCGCGGACTGGCGCGGACTGGCACACACACCGGCTCACCACCGGAGCCGCCTAAGCGACTCCGTTAAGAACGGCAATGCACTCCGCACCATGCACAATGCCACTCTCCCCGCACGCTAGCTCGTTCACCGTCTGCCACGCCACGGCGGTGTGGAGGACGACAGACAAGCGCTGCATCTGCAGCCCGTGCCAGTTCTTGGTGGTCCATGTGACCTCGTCCAGGTGCTGAGCGTGCGAAAGTTTGTTGCTCAGCTGGTTCGCCGCCTCCCTCAGGGTGCTGCGAACCTCCTTTCCAAAGCCTCCGAAAGCCTCAAAATCAAACAAACGTAGATCGCAATGCTGCTCCCGCGCAAAGCGGTAATCGCCATCCAGCTGCTGGAGCTTTCCGTTGGGGGCATCCTCCTCCTCCCCCTCCTCCCCCTCCTCCTCGGCCTCCTCCTCCTCCCCCGCCACCGCCGCTGCCGTCGCTCCCGACGGAGACCACTTGCCGCGCCCTTTGACCAACTTGAGCATCCCGGTCTCCGTGTTGCCAAAACGTACATAGGCCCCCTTCCAGCCGAGCTCTCCGTCGCCGGCCGTGTCCTTGCCCTGGCTCGCAAGCGAGCTCGTGAGCTTCAAATCGGCAACAAGGCGCCTGTGCCCCCTGCCGATGTTTGCCGCCGCCACGTCAGGTTGTTTTGGATTACTGTAACTGAGGTGTGCAGTCGGCTCCATCTCGATGGTCATGCCCCACGCCGAGCGGAGGCATTTGATCAAACGTTTGAGTAGGAATTTGTGTCTCGTAGCATGCTTTGACCGAGGGTTAACCATCGCGGCGTCGCCAAGGACGTCGTGTAGCTGGCCGCTGGGTGCCCTCTTGCCTGCCTCCACCGCCTGGCAGGCGACATCAAGGGGGAGCCCAAGGCGGCGCTGGACGGTGACGCGCATCGCCCAGGACTCCATCTTCATATCATCACGCATGGGGATGGCGTTGAGGAAGGCGCCGGCCCCTGGTTGGCTGACGGCGACAAAACGGATCGCCTCTCGCCAGCATTTGTGGTTCTTGCGTCTTACTCGACGGTTACGTCGAAAGTCCGCAGTCACGTCCAGTCGACATCCTCTTGCTCCCTGCGGCATGTGCCTCCTCGCGACGGCGCTCGAGTCGATGCTGCTCGGCGTCTCCAATCTGAACGGCCTCGTTGGCATGCAGCTCAGCCTCGTGCCCTCAAGCGGCAAAGCAATCACGGTGGAAGCATAGATGCGAGAAGGCGGTGAACGGGGAACGCACGCGCGCATGAGACTGAGCTGCCATGTAGGTGGCCGCCGGGGTCGCGTGCGGTTTGCCAGGGTGTACGCCTCCGCTGCCGGTGCGGAATTCAAGCGTGTTGTCGGGAAGAACTCGTTGCAGTACACCAGGGGTCGGGAGGCAGGAGACGAAGACGTGTAGTTGCGGAGACTTTCTGTCTTCGGCAGTGATTCCACGGCAGATCGCACGTCTCCATCACTGAAGATCTTGATGAGGACTGCGTCTCGGGACGGCAGTCGGCACGGCAAGTGGGTGAGAACAAACAAGGCAGGAGGGGGGCAGGGGCTGTTTCGAGAGCTCACTTGCGAGGTGCGTCGGCTTCGACAGTCCAAGTCTCGCCGGCTTTCCGTCATGCTGTGCGACCACTGCGCGACCTTGTTGTACACGTCCGCAGTCTGCTACTACCTAGCTAAAGTCTAGCTTGATCGTTGATGCGGTCACGTGCGACGTGGTCGTGGACCTCCGAGTCCGACGTCCCGAATCGTCGTCCCCGAGTGACATGCGTGAGCCGCCATCTCTTCTGTTAAGTGTTATGAAGGACGCCATCTGCGAAGCAAAAGTATTCAACGAGTCGTGCCAAATTCGCGAGTCGTGTGTCGAGAGGGGAGCTACACACACAAAACACACATGAACTAGCTGGACGTGTGTGCGGCGCGCGGTTATGTAGTGGACGCACACGGGTGCGCGGCCGACGTACACTGTGATCAACACCCGTAATTAGCGCGTGGTGTCGGGTCGGGACGCCGGAAGGGCGGCGTGGCGCACCGCAAGTGCTCACCACACGCCGTGTCAAGTCCACCTACGACGCGTCGCCGTCGGCGATGCCGTCGCCGTCGGCATCCGCCATTGAGACGGCGGTGCCGGCCTTGACGCGCGACCACGCTGTCTTCAGGTTGTGGTACATGGGCTTTGTGTTCCACGTCGTGATGTTCATCTCGCCCGTGTCCTTGTCCGCGGCGTGGACCACCACCGTCCCGCGGCAGCAGCAGCAGCACGCGCTCGCCTGCGGTGCATTTCGCCCGGGGCCGTGTGTGGTTCTACAACCGAGGCGTCGAGAGAGTACACAGAGCTATAGTCCGCCGCTCGCCTGGTACGAGAGATCCGTCACGCGGCGGAGGTCGAGCGTCCTCTCCGTCGTCCCGCAGCAGCCAGACTGCTTGTCGATGCGCAGCGTGGTGACGGTCCACGAGGTGGCGCTGCAGCAGAGAGCCGCCAGGCAGCAGCACGGGACTGGGCACACATCGACCCAGGTCTTGTCCTCCCACAGCACCAGCTCGCCGTGCACGAGCGCCTGTGCGGTCCGGGTGCGGACGGCTGAACATTTTCCCATGTACGAGCAGAGCGTGGAGTGCGCAGGGTTGATCAGAGCGGAACTTTATCATGAACCTTATCATAATGTATCACAAGCAAGCATGCATGCCTGGCCGTCCTTCCTTGTACGCGCCGGCGTCGCCGGCACCGGGGCGATCGTGGGATTATCCATTCCCAACAAGCGGGTCACCAGGACAAGGTGTGCAAGTCAGCGTGCGGGGGCAGAGGGAGAAATCGTGCCGGCAGAAAAAAAAGCGTGATCCTCTCCTCCCCATCGGGCCGCGCAAGAAAGAAAGAAAAAAGTACCGAATTCTCTCTTTACCGCGCGTTTTCCATGGCTAACCTCTCGTCGCCCGGCTGCTCCCTTTCCCCGTCACCCGCCGCGCCCTCGCCCGGCCGCCTCACCGCGCACGGAGCGCTCGGCTGCTCGCCGCCGCCGCCGCGCGTCCCGCGCCGCCACGCTTGCCCCCTCTCCTGACGCGCACCCCGCGCAGACGGCGCTCCGGGACAGCAGCGACCGCGCGCGCGGTCGCTGCTCCGCCCCTCCGTCGTTGCGCCGCTGCCGCCGCGCCCCCCTCGCCGACTGTTTCCCGCCGTACTCGAGTATGGTGTGCGGTGCGCGCACGCGCAGCGCACACAGCAGCCTCCCCACCCCCCTAGGCCCACCCCCCTACCCACCCCGTCGCGCCGCCGCCGCCGCCCCCGCTACCGCCGCCGCCCCCGTTGTAGGTGTTTGGGAGTGCGACTTGCCGCTCGTGATCTGAACTGGAGAGGGGGGGGGGGGGGGTTCGGCCTTGAGAGCGTACGGGTGGTCTCACCGCGCCAGAGGCTCTGCCTCTCCTCTCGGGGATTGAACTGAGGGATAGGGGCGGGGATCCTCCCTCTTCCCGCCATCGATGCCGGGGCTCAACCAATCCGGAGAGGTCATAACCAATATACATACATCCTCCCGGCTTCATCGGCGGGCGTCTGGGGGTGTGTCGTCAACTGGCCGGTGGTCTTTCAGTGTGGTGGGGTGGGTTTCGTGACCGTTCATCGTCGATGCCGCCTTCTTACGAGAATGGGTACCCTCCCCGAAAAAATCGCAGACAAAGGAGCCAAATCGCCTCCACCACCCCGTACACGATCGCCGACGATCGCACGCAAATCGCCAAGCCTACCACCCGCGACACAACCCGACAGCTTACACATGCCCATCCGCTGGTCCGTCGCCGGCAAGTCCGGCGCCGCGGCCGCCGTCGTGCACCTCCCGCACGGCGCGCGCATAAAGGCGGAGCCTGACGCGCTCATCACCATGTCTGGCGGGGTGGAGGTCGGCGCGTGTATGGACGGCGGTTTCGTCGGCGGCCTCTTGCGGTCGGCGCTCGGCGGCGAGTCGCTCTTCTCGCAGACTCTCTCCGCCAGCCGCTCGGACGGCGAGGTGGTGCTCGGCGCGACCGATGTCGGCGACATCGAGCTCGTGCGGCTGCAGCCTCACGCGCCGCTTCTGCTGAGCAAGGGCGCGTTTCTCGCGGCGGACGAGGCGGTGGAGGTGTCCACCTCGACGCAGCGGACGGTGGGCGGCGCCCTCTTCTCGGGCTCGGGCCTCTTTGTCCTGCGGGCGAGCGGGCAGGGCACGCTGGCGCTCGCCGCCCACGGCGCAATCATGAGCTACACGCTCGAGCCTGGAGAGGTGCCATCGCGCACCCGCACACCCGCGCTGCGGAGCACACCCATCTTCGCGTGCCGCCGCCCACCGCGTGCCGCATTGTCCGTCCTGTTCGTCCTGCCGCCGCCATGCCACCGCCCTGCTGCCGCCCTGCCGCCGCCCTGCCGCCGCCCACCGTGTGCCGCATTGCCGCGCCCGGCAGGTGCGCGCCGTCGACAACGGCCACCTCGTCGGCTGGACGGAAGGCACTTGATGAATAGTTAATCGTTAGCAATCAGTCGCGAATGAAGCACCACCCTCCTCGGCTGGGCGGAAGGCATTCACGCTCAAGAACTAATGAAACGCCACCACAGTCAAGACTAATTAAACCACCTCACGGAAGGCATGCCGCTGGAGATGCGGCTCGCGGGCGGCGCGGGCCGCGGCTCGCTCCTCTCCACCGCCTTCTCGTCCGCAGCCTCGGGCGAGGGCCTGGTGTGCTCCGTTCACCGTGCGTCCACGACACGTCCACGACATGTCGACGACACGTCCACAGGCGAGGGCCTGATGTGCTTCTTTCACGGGCCCGGCGAGCTATGGATCGCCCGGCCCTAGATGCTGGGCGCAGAGGTCCGTGTGCTCCAACGAGCTCTCGAGAGGGCACGTAGTTCCGCCGTATTCAGCCCGGGTCGCAGCGGCATTCACGGCGTTCGCAGCTCTCGTCTTCACAGCCTCGGTGTATTCACGCGGTAGGCTGCAGAGCCACAAGCCGCCGCCGCCGCCCGACGCAAGGGGCGGCCGCCGGCGGTCGGGCGGGGAGGGGGGCGTGCTGGGCTCCCTCGTCGGCTGCTGCCTCCTCCTGCTCGTCCTCGGCGCGTTCGCCGCCGCCCTCGGCTTCGCCTTCGTCTACGTGCCACGCCACGGCGGCCGGTGGGTGCAAACCTCGCCAGGGCAGTACTCGCTCGCGTGGGACGCCCCGCCGCAGCCCCGCTCGTCGCTGCCCTCGTCGCAGCCCACGCACGCTCGGTACCCGCCACAGCAGTACACCGAGGGGAGAGGCCGTCGGAAGTACGACGAGCTGTGAGAGAATACTGCCGTGAGAGAGGTGGGCGTGGGATCTTCCGTGTGTCCCGTTTTGCTATAGTGAACCAAACAATTATAGTTCAAGTGTAACTCACTCCCAGTCTTTTGAGCACACTCTGAAAGCCGCAGTATATATCGAAAAGACGGAGGAGCAACGAGCTCCCTGGCGTGCGAGCCAAAAAGATACTCCCCCTGAGCCCTGTCAGGGTGTGTGCGGCAAAATTGATGCGGCCTGGCTCACGCTGCAGGGACCGAAAGGTCGCCGACCTGATCACGGCTGCCGGCGCCTCGGCGCCGGCCGACGCCGTGTTCGGCGGCAGGTTTGCGACGGGCGAGACGCCCCGCCCAACGACCTCCGCCTCCGAGGCGGACAAGGGGAGCGTGGCCAGTACTGCTATGTATACGTACCGCCCTACATGCACCCGTGTGTCCTGCCTATGCATTGGCAGGGTTAGACGTCGCGCGAATGCATAGTCCATAGCGTGTCTTATGCAATACGTCACCACCACCACCCCACCACCACCACCACCGCATCCCCCCACGTACTTTTAGCTTACTGGGAGAAAAGAGAGAGGGGGTTGTGTTCTCTAGGCCCCTAAGGGCCCTACGCGCGGCGTGAGAGCTCGGAAGCGAGCTTTGCACGGCGATCGAGGATGGCACGGTTCACCCCCTTCACCGAAGCGATGGAGATGCGTTCCGCGTGGTGTGACACAAATGTGAAATGAGAGGCGGGAGTGGGGAGGGTAGCTACGCGGTACGCGGTGCGGTCAACGCCCGAGCGTTGAGCCTTGCGCGCAAGGCGGTTGATCTTTGCAACTGCTGGCGGCGAGAAGCCGCCGCCGAATGTCTCGTGGAGAAGCAGGTTGAACTTGTTTCGTTTGGTGAAGATCCCATCATGGTAGTGGCCACGCTGTGACTTGACGTAGCCTTGGCCGGTGGTGTGGTCGAACGCCCGTTGACCAGGTAGGTGGATTGTCCAAAATACGTCAGCCTCGCACGCCTAGCGCTAGGTCTGACACCCGACCGCCCCCCCCTCCCTAATATTAGCCGGTAGGAGCACATTTTGGCCGGCTAATGTTAGGGAGGGGAGGCCGAAAAACGCATACTTTTGTCCACGTACCAGGGTTAAGAATTCTTTGTGTTATTTTTGTCGTTCTGGGGTTCCGCGAACTTGCACGGCGGTACACAAGCCAAATGTCCGCCCGGACCGCCTACCTCCTCTGGTCGCCCGGCTTTGCTCGCGCTCTGGTCATCTCCACAGCCGCAGAGCTAGCGGTCCTCGGCGCGGTGAACACGGTTCCTGCCCTCCAGTTGCTCGCGGAAGACATGGTAGCTGCGGCGCAGCTGGCACTCCTCGAGGGAGCGCACGCCTTGCACTGGTGGTCGGCGATCGCTATGCTCGCGAGCGCCTGCTGTGTGCTTCAGATCATCCTCACAGCGCTCTCGCTCGGCTGCAGCGGCCTCAACGCCCTCCTCGGCCCTGTCCGGCCGCCGCTCCTGGCCGCGATACTGCTGCTGCAGGCGGGCAACTGGCACAGCGTTGTGACGAGAAAGCCGGAAAACGCGCGCCTGGTCGCTCTCGGCACCGCAATCTCCGTGCTCATCTCCTTGTCCCCCGAGATCACGGAGCGCTTGCGCCGTCGCCCTCAGCGAGGGGGCGCGGCGGAGCGCGCGGCGGACGGCGCCACAGAGGTCTCGCTGAGGGTCGCAAAGGTGAGCTGCTCTGTGTGCGAGGGAAAGGTGCGGTCCGTTGCCGAGGCGCACACCGCGGTGCTCCGATGCGATGTCGACATCGACCGCTCGCTCGCGAAGCTGAAAGTCGACGCCGCCGGAGAGGTTGCCGTGGCCGCGGTGACGGCCGAGGTCTCCTGTGAACGGCGTCTCTTCACACCTGCAGCTGTGAACAGGCTGCCGTGGCCGCGGTGACGGCCGAGGTCGCCGCCTCGCTCGACGCGGCCGGATACCCCGTCACGAGCGGTGGCCGCGAGGCAACCGGTGGCGGCACGGAATGCGAGCGAGCCGCCGTGCGCAAGCCGGGTGGTGGAATGCGGGACGCGCAGCTTGGCGCCGTCGTCGGCGGGCTGCTCGGCTCGTCCTGCTGCGCCGTCCGGCTCCTGTGAACGGCGTCTCTTCACACCTGCAGCTGTGAGCAGGCTCGTCCTGCTGCGCCGTCCGGCTCCTGTGAACGGCGTCTCTTCACACCTGCAGCTGTGAGCAGGCTCGTCCTGCTGCGCCGTCCAGCTGACGATCAATGCGCTCGCGCCGCTCGGTATCAACCTGCTGGCCCCTCTCGGCCTGCAGGGCTGCGCTGGGTTCAACACCTTTTTGGGCCCGCTGCGCCCGTTCGTTCGCGGCGCGACGGCGACGTTCTTCGCGGTGCGGTGGGCCAGCGCGGGCCATGGCCAGCCGAAGAGAGCGCTGGTGGTGGCGACCGTGCTGGCGGCGCTGCTCACTTACATGCCCGAGATGCTCCTCTTCGCCGGCGCCACAGCGCTCGCGCCGCCCACCGACGGGGCGTACTACCTCGACGTCGCCGTGGGTACGCTCCGCTCCGCTCGGCCTGCAGGCCCTCCCGCCCCCTCCCACGCCCTCGCCCGCGGCCGCAGGCAGTATGGGGTGCGAGGCGTGCCAGCACCACGTGCGCCGCGTCCTGCTCGGCTCGTCGGGCTAGAAGCGGAATGCGTGTTCTTGTCTCCCAACCAGCGACCGAGAGGGCCTCGTAATCCGCCGTAGTCACCCGTATTCCTCTGTATTCACTGTACTCCTCTCCGTTGTATTCACGCGGTGCTCTGAATACGCTGCACAATACCGTCTTCCCGCCCTGAAGATGGCGTATTCAGCGCGTAGGCTCCTCGGGCGTGGTCGACGCGCGGGTGGCTGTGAACGGCGTCTCTTCACACCTGCAGCTGTGAACAGGCTCCTCGGGCGTGGTCGATGCGCTGGTGCGGCGTGTATTTCTTCATAGCATGTATTTCTGTTTAGGCTCCTCGGGCGTGGTCGACGCGCTGGTGGCGGGCACAGAGGAGCAAGGCGTCGCCCGCATGCTCGTGCAACCACGCTGGGGGCTCGACCTCGCCGCCATCGCGAGGCGGGTCAACGACTCGGGGTTCGAGATGGACGAGGCGGCTGCCAAGGTGGCGGACGCCGGCGCGCCGCTGGGGCCGCCGTCGCCCCGCGCGTAAACGGTGGCTGGCGTCTACGAGGTTGAAGTGAGGTCAAGAACAGTCGGGCCAGCGACAGGCATTAGCACGGGTGGTATGCGAGAGAGAGATTTTGTTTTTTGGTATGCGTAAACGGGTGGTGTTGTGAGTGTGAGTGAGTTTGTGTGTGTGTGTTTGTATGTATCTGTGTATTTTTCTTGGTTTGGACGGCCGTTCAATCACGACCTACGTCGTCCTGCTGTACAATGCGATCGAGGAGCGAAGCCTGGTCGCGGCTACCCCTGCGGTGCCCCTCTTGATGCGGGTGGGGAGAAGAGAAAGGTCAGCCACCGAGGGCGGGGTTCTTGAGAGTTAACTCCGCTGCCGCTGCCCGACCGCTCGGAGGACGACAGCGCGTTATTGCCTGAAGAGCTTACTCGATCCACATGTGGAGCCGCACAGAGATAAACATGTGTACTGACGTCTTCTCAGCTGCGCCTACTCTCTCTACTCTGTACTAGAGCCGAACGTAAGGGCCGGAGGCGGCGGCACCGACGTACCTACGGCTACGCCCGCCGCTCGCTCTCGTCTGGGTGTGCTCGCAGGGGACATGGGTACAGGGGACATGTGCTCGCAGGCGACATGGGTAGGGGGGCCCGACCACTTCATGACCCGGACTCCGCCTCTGCCGGCCGAGCCTCAGTACATGGACTCGATTTCGGCGGAGTACTTTTTGGCGACGACGTCGCGCTTGAGCTTCTGCGTGGCGGTGAGCTCCCCTCCGGGCACGGAGAGCTCGGTGTCGAGAACGACGAACTTCTGCACCTTCTGCGCGCGCGACGCCGCGGCCGCGTTGGCGCGGTCGATGCCTTCCTGGACGGCCTTGGCGACCTTGGGGTCTGCCTTGGCCTCGGCGACCGTGGTGGCGGAAGAGCCGATCGCCTGCATCGCGAGCAAGCAGGTTGCGTCCAGCTTGTCGGTCGGCTGCGGCCCGACCTCGGTCGGCTCCATCACGACTCGCAGCGTGAGCAGGCACGAGAGGAACTTGCGCTTGTCTCCGATGAGCACGGCGTTGCTCACCATCGGGCACTGCAGCTTGACCTGGTAAGGGAAGAGGAAGTGAGGTAGACTTCTCCACACACACACGAGGTGGCGGGGCAAGGGCGAGGCGACCCTCGCGTCTCCACGTCTAGACGACAGGAGCCCCGAAATTAAAAGTGCAAGGCCCAATGCGCGTGGGTGAGCGGCGTGTGTGTGTGTGTGTGTGTGTGTGTGTGTGTGTGTGTGTGAGTGTGTGTGTGTGAGTGTGAGTGTGTGTGTGTCGACCTGGTCCTCGACGAGGACGGGCGGCACGTTCTCGCCTCCCGCCGTGATGATGAGCTCCTTGATGCGGCCCGTGATCGCCAGCCTGAGATATGGGGAGATATGGGGAGATGTGGGGAGATATGAGCTCCTTGATGCGGCCCGTGATCGCCAGCCTGCGTGCTGAATACGCCAACCTCAGGGCGCGAATACGGTCTCGTGCAGCGTAGTCAGAGCACCGCGTGAGTACATGAGATGTGGGGAGGAGATATGGGGAGATATGTCGAGATCGTGCAGAGTACTCGGAGCACCGCGTCACAACGCATGGTGCGACTACAGCGGCTACAGCGGGATGCAGCGGAAGACACTCAGCGGAACACACCTTAGGAACGTGTCCTCTCGAGTGCTAGCTGGGATAGGCATGAATACGTCTTCCGCTTCTCGGGGCGCGAGCATCGGCGTGCCGCTGCCGTCCGGCGCGTCGTAAAACTTGCCGAGGTCGCCCGACCGGAGGAAGCGCGCCTGCTTACCGAGGGGTGGCCGAGGGGTGGCCGAGGGGTGGCCGAGGGGTGGCCGAGGGGTGGCCGAGGGGTGGCCGAGGGGTGGCCGAGGGGTGGCCGAGGGGTGGCCGAGGGGTGGCCGAGGGGTGGCCGAGGGGTGGCCGAGGGGTGGCCGAGGGGTGGCCGAGGGGTGGCCGAGGGGTGGCCGAGGGGTGGCCGAGGTGTGGCCGAGGTGACGTGTGGCCGAGGTGTGGCCGGTTTGAGAGACGGCCGAAGCGTACGAGGTGTGTGGCCGAGAGACGGCCGACATCTAGCGGGGCGCGCCTCGTCGAACGTCTCCGCGGTCTTCTCCTCCTTGTTGAGGTACCTAGTACCATACCTCCAGAGTATCGAACCCAGCGCGGGTTCACTCTTGCGGGTGGTGCGGTACGGCACCCCATCATCACATTGCGGCCCCGCATGCACACCTCCCCGTGCCCCTCCTCGCCGGCGGGTGCGAAGCCCTTGCCCTTCTCGAGGTCGAGCTTGACGTAGCCCGGCGCCGCGGCTACGCCGACGGTGCCTGCTCACACGCGGCGCTGTGAACAGCTGCCCCCCTTCTACAACGTGCCTACGATCTCGCCGCGCCGAGCTTGGTCTTCGATGGGAAGGCCGAGGACGTCATGTAGCCTAATTACTTAATTAACACCAATTAACACGAATTAATGGTCTTCGACGGGAAGGCCGAGGACGTCATGTAGCCCGTGGTCTCGCTCATCCCGAAGCCCTCGATGATGTGGATGTCGATCGACCAAAAGTAGCGCAGCACCTCCTTGGAGAGGGGCGCGGCGCCCGAGCCGAAGGCGGTGCACCGGTCGAGGCCGAGCCTGCGTTTAATTAACACTCAGTAACACTAAGTAACACGAATTAACACTAATTAATAGGTGCACCGGTCGAGGCCGAGCCTGCGTTTAATTAACACTAAGTAACACTAAGTAACACGAATTAACACTAATTAATAGGTGCACCGGTCGAGGCCGAGGCTGCGTTGAGAAGACGCCGGCATGAGGGCGGGGCACCGGGAGTGTGCAGCGTACTCAGAGCACCGCGTGAGTACAACGAAAGAGAATACAGCGGAAGACAGCGGGATACAGCGGAGTACGGCTGAGTACGTGTCCTCTCGAGTCCTGGTTGGGATACACATGAACACGTATCCGCTTCTAGGCGCCCGAGATATGGGGAGATATGGGAAGATATGGGGAGATATGGGGAGATATTCCGCTTCTAGGAGCCCGAGCGTCGTCTTGATCTTCGCGAAGACGACCGCCTAATTAAATAATTCACTCGAATGAGCACTAATTAACACTCATCTTGATCTTCGCAACGACGACCGCCTTGCAGAGGAGGTACTTGACCTCGTCTGCGCAGCTCAGCCCCGTGGCCCGGCCGCCAGACTCCGCGAGGCCCAAGTTGCGAGCCAGCCCGACCGCCTTTGCCGCCGCCGCAATCTTCTTCTGCGTCTCCGAGCCCGCCGCGCCCTTCGCCTTCATCGCGTCCATCACCTTCTCCCAGACGCGGGGGACGCCGAAGAAGAAGGTCGGCCGCGTCTGCTGCAGCAGCGGCAGGAGCCCTCCCGAGAGCGCGTCGGGCGTGGCAAAGTAGATGCTCCCGCCGGTGACGGCGGCGAACATGAAGTCGAGGAGGAGCGCGGCGATGTGCGAGAGGGGGAGGTAGGAGAGGTAGACCTGCTCGGGCCCAAAGTCGGCGAGCACGCCCTCGTCCTAACCAATTAATTAACACTAATTGACACTAATTGACACTAATTAGCACTAATTAATAGGAGCGCGAGCTCGTCCTTTGCGAACTGGATGAACGCGTTCGCGTCCCAGGTCAGGTTGTCGTGCGACAGCATCACCCCCTTTCAGTGTCATCGTTATTATGATCATGATGTTTATTATCATCACTATTATTATTACTACTGCTGCATGACTACTACTGTCAACGGGTGTCATTACCTTGGGCGGGCCCGTGGTGCCCGATGTGTAGATGAGGCAGCAGCACTGCGTCGGCTTGAGCTTGGCCTCCTCCGCCTTCACCGTCTGCATGATGTGGCTGTGTCCGTGCGTCGCGCCGACCGTGACGCGCCCCTCTGCCATAAAGTCGACAAAGGAGAGCACCTCCTTGCTGGAGGCGATGTCCGACGGCACCGCGGTCATGTCTCCCCAGACGACGATCTTGGCCAGCTTTTGGCTCTTGTCCCGGAGCAGCGTCTCAAACTTGGAGCCGTGCGCCCAGCTCTCGGTTAGCACGAGCTTCGCCCCGCAGTCCTGGCCGAGGTACTCGCACGTCTCGATCCCGTTGGTAGGGTACGAGCCCACGATGACGCCGCCGGCCTGCACGGAGCCGTGAAATGCGATGAGCCACTGCGGCGTGTTGAAGCCCATCACCACGCACGCGTCCTTGCTCTCGACGCCCATCTTCAGGCACGCATTCGCAAAAATGTAGCACTCTTGCTCGAGCTGCGCCCACGTCATCTTGTCCCAGTGGCTTCCGACCGCCGTGGTGGCCAGGCCAGAGTAGAACGAGTAGGGATGCGCGTCGCTCGGCGCGTCGTCCTTGACGCGCCACGCCACCGCGTCACGCGACGGGTACTTCTCCGCGGTCGCATGAAAACACTCGCACAGCGTCACCGGCGGGAGCGCACTCGCGCCCGTTGCGCCGGGCGGGATGAACAGTGGCACCTCGCCGTCGATTCTCGTCGTGTAAAGCGGGCCTGCTCCGTACACGTGCTTGCCGTCCTCGTCCATGTCTTCAAAGGCGGCGGGGGGCGTCGGCAGGGAGGTCGCTGACGAGAACGATTGATTGCGAAAAAAAAATAAAAGACTGCTGGGTGTCAGGGACACACTCACAACACCACCCGTTTACGCATACCAAAAAACAAAATCTCTCTCTCGCATACCACCGTGCTAATGCCTGTCGCTGGCCCGACTGTTCTTGACCTCACTTAAACCTCGTAGACGCCAGCCACCGTTTACGCGCGGGGCGACGGCGGCCCCAGCGGCGCGCCGGCGTCCGCCACCTTGGCAGCCGCCTCGTCCATCTCGAACCCCGAGTCGTTGACCCGCCTCGCGATGGCGGCGAGGTCGAGCCCCCAGCGTGGTTGCACGAGCATGCGGGCGACGCCTTGCTCCTCTGTGCCCGCCACCAGCGCGTCGACCACGCCGCGTCCGATCTCTAAAAATAAAAGAAATGCCGTTGGTGGCTTTCTTAGTAAGATTCTTAGTCCCCTCCCTGGATGTGAGGTTGCCGACTGCACTCCAAGTGCTCCGCTCGGCTGCGGTTTACTGACTTCTCGGCCGTGGGTATGTGGCCATCATGTCCTCCACATCAAGGAGCCGCTCGACCTCGAGCCTCCTCTCAGCGACCCCAAAGGCGAGCTCAAAGTTGCGTGCGAGCGCGGCTCTGTGGCGTCGCACCGTTGAGAGATCCAAAGCGGATGTCATCGGGGAAGTGACGGTGCAGCAGCGCACAGCAGGCGAGCCCGTCGTTCCACGAGCAGATCCAATTCTCAATGCTCACCCCATACATCCGCGGCGCGGGCGCCACCGCATCATCTGTTCCGTGACGCGATTGCGAAAATTCCATTCGCTTCCGCAGTTGCGGCGAACTCCCTGGACATATGAACGTCGTCTGGCTCAAGCGCGACGTGCGGCTTCATGACCACGAGCCGCTGGCGCTCTCGCCGCCGCTCTGCCAGAGCCGCTGCTTCTCCTCTACGTGTACGAGCCTTGCCACCTTCAGAGTGACTCGTACCATGAGGCCCACCACGTATTTATCAATGAGGGGCTGGCCGACCTCGACGGCAGGGTGCGCACCATCGCCAGCGGCGATGGTGGCGGCCTTACCCTCCGCTTGGGCGACGCTGTCGATGTGCTGGCTGCGCTGCACGCGTTGCTACCAATCAAGCGCCTCTTGAGCCACCGTGAGGTGGGGAACGCATTCTCTCGCGCACGCAATGCACGCGTGTCCGAGTGGGCCGACGCTCATGGCGTGTCGTGGACACAATGCGCGCAGGACGGCGTGAGCGACGTGCGGCACTCTGAGCTCGGTTCAGGTCTTAAAAATCCGGCGCTCAGAACCCTAGTCTACTAGTCCCCTATAAAGATATAACCAGGGATACTTCGCGCAATAAAACTTTCGAGTACGGACCGGGCGGGTTGGCGCGGGAGCGGAAAATTCTTCCCAGTCCGCGCCAGTCTGAGAGAGAGTCCACTCTGCGCCCTTGTCGTGCCAGTGTGCTGTGAGACAGGCTTGTCTTTTCAGAATTCTTTGTTGTAAAATTCTTCTCAGTGTCGTGCGACCGCCTTCTGTTGTAAAATTCTTCTCACTGTCTTTTAAGAATTCTTCTCATGAGTCATGCAATAAATTCTTCTCTGGCGCCGGCGCCCCAGCGTAGAGGGCCCGTGTGTGGGGGGGGGGGGGCGAGGGAGAAGATGAGTGGAATTGATGAATTGGGCCGTTGTCCGTGCCTCCCCTCTATACGTCAGAGTGGGACCTACGCCGCGCCGGGAAAGGGGCGCGCCCGGTCCTCGACGGAGCCGCGCGCCCCAAACGACCCAGGCGGCGAGTAAGTAGTCGTCCTCGAACCTTCGACATGTAGTTGCCCATAGTTAGCGCCCGCCCGCCCCCCCCCTCCGTCGCTTCGCAAAAGAAAAAACAAAATACAAACAAGCAGAAGAGAAAGCGAAGCCAAAAAACGATTGCGTAAACGGCGTCACAAAGCCCGCCGGTTTTGATCGACAATCGTGAGATTGACCGTCCTCTTCCCAGCGCGGGCTGGAGCGCGCCTCCTCGGCCGCCGCGTCCTCCTCCGCCGCCTGGCGCTCCGCCGCCTCGCGAGCCGCCTTGGCCGCGGCCTCTTCCGCAGCCGCGTGCCCGTTGCTGCCCACGACGGTGCCGGCACACACGTTCCTATGCTCGCCGCCCTCAAGCCGCACCTGCTCGCCGAGACTGCTCTCGAGGTTGTTGCACTCCAAGAAAAGGAGTTCAAGTTCTACGAAGGCCACATTTCAATGCTTCAGACCTTCTCCACGCTGCTCGCGGGATTCGCCTTTACGACCTTTGTCAGCGTCAGCGAGCCCTTGACTGTCAACATGCTGCTCTTCAAAGCTCCGACCGGAGACTATACTGTATCGCCAGGAGACGAGGCAACCACGGTCCAGACCGCAACCACGATCCAGACCACTCTGGAGCATTTCAATGCCGTTGAGGCCTACACGTTTGCAACGCACTGGATCGAGGTGCTAGCGATCATCCTTTGCCTGGGCGAGAACTTGTACGTGCTCCAGGTATCGCTCGTCGCCACAATAATGGGCAACCGCCTCGCGCTGCGCGGCCCGGCTGGCAGCTTGAACCGCGCGATCGAGCTCATGGCTCGGGCGCTAAAGCGTGCCATCGATCGCTTCGTTCTCGGGTTGCAGTGGTTCATGCTCTCCATTGTGTTCCACGCGCTCAAGGTGCTGCACCCGCTGTCGAGCGTGATGGTGTGCATCGTCGTCTTTAAGCTGTGGCGCCGCACCCACCGCCATATCCGCGCGATCGCCGCGGCCTTCCGGCTCGATAGCGAGCACGTCGTCATCGCCGCGTTTCCTTCGGAGCAGCAATCCTCCTCGAGCACCCGAGCTTCCTTCAAGCCGGCGAGCAGAAAGCGGCGCACGTCGAACCCGCTGTTTGCCCTGACGGGCGCGTGGCGGGAGGTCACCGAGGTATAACCCTAACCCCAAACCTTACTCTGACCCTGCCCCTGACCCTAGCCCTGACCCTAAGAAACCCCAACCAGGTCGATCAGAAGGTGGAGGCCGCCATCAGGAGGCGCCCGGAGTCGGCGGCCGAGCACCTGGTCGCCATGCATCAGGAGCAGACGACCAGCGCCGCCGCCTGCGCGCCAGCCAGCGCCGTCACGTTCGAGATGGATGTGGAGCTTGGTGAGGGGCACGGGCCCGACAGGCGGCCAGGCGCGCTGCCGCCCGCGCTCGTCCGGAGCAACACCTCACTCGGCCCGTTCGATTTCATCGTGAGGACGCTGCGAGGCCTCTGATGTCAGACTCTGTTCAGGTTAGTCAGGCTGTGAGAACGTACACGTCGCTGTGAGTCGCACTCGCCCACCAAGGCTCCAGCAACCCGATACGACTGACCGTTTCTGACCCGGCGAACCGGTGAGTACCGGCACCATCACGGCACTCGCCTCTGTGTTCGTGCGTCGCCCATCTCTCCTGGAGATGCCTGCTCTATTTGTTTGTGCCCGCCTCCTTCACCTACGAGCTCGTATGCCACGTCGCCGCCTGTGTTTGGGTTTCTATGAACTATGTTTGCGATTTGGGTTTTGGATTTCGTCTATATGATTCTTGGAGCACTTGGAGTGCAGTTATTAACCTCACATCCAGGGCCGAGGAGCTGAGAAGCGCACCCAGCGGGCCGGATGATCGGTGTCGGGTTCTATGTATTTATTTGTCCCTCCCCCTGGGTTGTCTGTTGCTGTTTTTTTTTGTTGAATTCATTGGCTAGTGCCATTTCACTCTGAGGGAGGGTGTAGAGGATGTAGAGTGTAGAGCGCTGTAGAGCTGTAGAGCTGTAGAGCGCTGTAGAGCTGTAGAGCTCTACATCCGCCGCGTGACGAGGCGCCTGCGTTGTAGAGCGATGTAGAGGCGCTCTACAACGTGAAATCTCTACAACAAACTCTACATCATAAGCGGCGAACGAGGCACGGTCGCTCTCCGACATGAGGCGCGTTGCACTTGCCAGTGCTGCCCTGGCCTTCTGTCTGCCCGCCCAATGGGTGGCAGGTGCCTCTGCTGCTATGGCATGCCTCACGGCTGCGACTGGCCGGCGCCTCGGCGCGTCAGCTCGGCTCGGCGTAGCGATAGTGGCCAGCGCAACTCGCCTGGACTCAACGCTCAGCCAGGAGCTCCCGCACGCGCTGGCGCGAGTCATGGCGCATGCAACGCGTCTGAATGCTCGCCTCGCCTCGCGCAAATGCGACCGTCCTCGCAGCCGACAGTCCACCGCCTGCTAAAGAAGCACAGCGACGAATGCGGCACCGGCGACACATGGCAGGCTGGTCATGACGCAGTTATAGGGTGTTGTGTGCCGTCAGAGGGACTCTCTGTGTGTCAGGGATAGTCAGGGCTGTCCATCAGAGCTTCACTAAGCTCGGAGACACCCCATTAGCGCGGCTCGACCTCTTTGAGTCACTGCCTTCCCGGCGGTTTGGCTGTAGAGCCTCTACAACAAACTCTACAACAAAATCGCGCTCTACATCGCTCTACAACGCAGGCGCCTCGTCACGCGGCGGATGTAGAGCTCTACAGCTCTACAGCGCTCCAGAGCGCTCTACATCTCTACAGCTCTACAGCGCTCTACACTCTACATCCTCTACACCCTCCCTCAGATTTCACTGTGGCACAGCTCGCGTTACAAAACCTTGATTTTGACCATTGCGCTAGGGTGCCCACAGGACCCAAAAAAAGAAAATAAAAAGAAATGGGCGAACCCCAAGTGCTCCCCGATCGCAGCACTTCGTGTGAGAGAGAGATTTTAGCTTTGTCTTCTCTTCGTGTGTTGGAGAGTCGAGATATTGAGAGTGTGACTAGGAGGGAGGGACGCTGGGGATTCTCAAAGGTATACCCTTGGAATGGCCGGATCCAGCCTTGCGCGAAAAATGTACCTCTCGGTGCCTTCCAGAGGCAGCTGCGAGGCCTGCGACCCCGCCGAGTAGACGGCGTCACACAGCAGGTGGCGCTGTGTGACGCCGTCCACTCGGCGGGGTCGCAGCTGCCTCTGCGCGTCCTGGGGAGGTACATGTAGCACTCGCAGCGTTGCCTTGCGACGAATTTTTCTTCTGTCCAGCCAGTCTGCTGTGAGGCGCGCTTGTAGTAAAATTCTTCTGTCCTTCGCTGGCTCCTCCGGTTTGCGTCGCCTGGCCCCGCCACCACAGCCGCCGCCATCACCGCCGCCGCCGCCTGGTCACCGCCGCCGCATCGCAGCCACATCGCCACGCCGCGCCTCCACACGCGCGACGCCTTGAGCGCGTCGCCGTCCCACAGGTCTCGGGCGCTGGACCCAGATATCCAGAGATGCCGCGCTACTACTGCGAGTACTGCGACATCGCGCTCACGCACTCGTCGGTGCCGGGCCGCAAGCAGCACCACTCGGGGCGCAAGCACATCATGAACGTCATCGAGTACTGGGCGAACTTCCAGCCCGCGCTTCCGACGGCCCCTCCGCCGGGTGCGCAGCGGCCGCCGCCGCCGATGATGGGGATGCGGCCGATGCCGCCGGGCATGATGCCGATGCCGCCGCGGTGCGTGGCGCGCCCCCTCTCTTCCAGCACTAGCCGACCGCTCGCTCCACCACACCCGCTGCTGGTCGGAACCCCACATCAACGCCTCCCACCTCGCCCTCGCCTCTGCCCCCTCCCGCTCCCCACTAAGTGACTCCATCTTGTGGGTTGCTTGGGGAAGTTGATCAATTTTGTCGT
>NW_005197053.1:214584-267150 GCF_000372725.1 Emiliania huxleyi CCMP1516
AGAGGGAGGAAAAAAAGGCAGCACGGGAGGGAGGAACAAGACAAGGAAAAACAGAAAGAAGAGAGCGCGGGAGAGAAAAGAACACAAAAAACAAAAGCGGAAGAGGAAGAGGAAGAACACAAAAACAACAAAACGGCAGGGGAAACGACAAAAAGAAAAGAAGAAAAAAGGCGCGACGGGAGAAAGAGAGGAGCAGAAAGAAAGAAAAAAAGGGAAGAGAGAAACAAAAAAAAGCAAAAAAAGAAAGAGAAGAAAAGGAAAAAAGAAAAGAAAAAAAAAGAAAAAATCACCCCCCCCCCCCCCCCGTCCTCTCCGGACTAGACATGTGCGCTACATTGCCTAGGGGTGGGGTGGTGGGGCCTATTGGGGCATAATGGCTTGTTGTAGTGGATATGAGTTGTGGGCGTGTCTCGCTGGCTTTCGCCAGCCTTTGCAGGCATCCTAAGTTCGGCGGCTCAGCCTCCTCTGCGCCAGGGATCGCGCGGGGCGCAGCACGCCCTGTGTCGTCTGCGCGAGATCCTAGTCCCTGGTTCACCGAGGCGCCCCCTACAGGGAGTCAGCTCAGCCGCGTTCCTTGTAGTGTGATGCCTTTAAGTCTTTAGGTGTTTGTTGTGCTAGCTTGTGAGGCCTTGACAAACTTGATCTCTCGTGCGTGAGTCGTCGCCTCTTCTGTGGTGAGGTGGTCGAGTCCCACTCTCCTTAGTTCTTCATTCACTCGCCTGCTCAGTCGTAGTCTGCCGTAGTAATCAATCGTCCCCATGGGTTCTACTTTGTCGCTTATTTCTTTCAGGGGACTAGCACTAGCCGTCTTCCACATGGTCCCTCGGGTCCCTGCTGCTCCTAATCTCTTCGTACATCCTCCTGCTGATCTCCGCAACGTCCTGCTCCCTCCCTCGTCTCGCCCGGGGGCGGCAAAGATGGAGAGGGGGGAGGGGGGGGGAATGAGGGAGAAGGAGAGAAAGAAAGAGGAGGAGAGAGAAAGAGGGCTAGGATGGGGGGGGGGGAGAGAGGGGGCAGGGGGGGGTTTGGAATGTCCGACTCCCGGGTGGAGACACTGCCCTTTGCAGGAGTCACGTGTCCCCAACGACCGGCAGTCGGTAATGAGGTTTGGTTGGTTGAGGAAGACGGCCTCCGGTTCCTGAAGCAGGGCAGAAATAAATAAAGGTTAGGGACGTCTCGGGCAGTTATCGCCGCGTTGAATCCCTCCGTCTGCCGGAACGATATCCCATCGGTTATAATAACCGTCGGCAATCGATAGTCAAAGTTGGGCTCCGGAAAGCGATAGAGCGCCCGCCCATGCCCTCCGCTTGTTGTGCAGCACCCGCGGCGCGCGCGCGCCGCGGTGTTGACCAACGACCGTGCCACTGGAGGCTCCCACGCCCCTCGCGGCGATCCGCATCGAGGCCGCCCGTCGGCGCAGCAAAGGCACTGCGCACTTCTGGGCAGCGCCCAGAATGCAGGGAAGGCCTTGGCGCTTCTCGCCAGCCAGGCTGACTCGGCAACCGGCACGCGAGCCGACTGCGCGTCCCGAGCCCACGGATCGGCGCCGTCGCACAGGCCCGCCAGCCGCCGCGCAGCTCCAGAGAGGCCACTGGCGTTGCGCTGCACTGCTTGAAGCTGATGTTGAGGCGCTGCACTGCTCAAAGCTGCCCCATGCGCCGCCGCGAGCGCCGCGCCGTGGCCTCGTTCTCTGGCGAGCCCCAGCACGACCCCTCGCGGCCACTCGCGCCGTTGCAGCAGCTCCGACCCCGCCACTCCGGCTCCCGAGCGTACTAGTACTTGTTTTGTTTAAATTCTTTCGCTGCCGCCATGAGCGGCGCCATCAGCCCGACCGTGCTCGCCGAGCTGGCCAAGGGCAACCTGACGTTGCTGCGCGCCCTCCTCGCCGGGTGGACGCGCGGTGCGGCGCTCACGGCCCTGCTCGACGCGCGGCTCGAGGCCGAGAACCACTTCACGCTGCTGACTATCGCCGCTGAGCGCGGGCAGGCCGATGCCGTGCGGCTGCTGATTGAGAGCGGCGCGAGCGTGGGGGCGACGACGGGCCGTGGCTCCTCCGCGCTGTTCGTCGCGTGCGAGAAGGGCCAGCTCGAGTGCGTTCGGCTGCTTCTCGGCGCCAGCGCTGACGCCGACCAAGCCAAGGGTGACGGCGCCACGCCGCTGTTCATCGCGTGCCAGAAGGGCCAGCTCGAGTGCGTGCGGCTGCTTCTCGGCGCCAGCGCGGCGGTCAACCAAGCCAAGAACAGCGGCGGCACGCCGCTGTACATCGCGTGCCAGGAGGGCCAGCTCGAGTGCGCCCAGCTGCTCCTCGAGGCTGGCGCGGCGGCCAACCAAGCCAACGTCAACGGCGTCACGCCGCTGTACATCGCGTGCCAGAACGGCCACCTCGAGTGCGCCCAGCTGCTCCTCGAGGCCGGCGCGGCGGTCGACCAAGCCAAGGATGACGGCACCACGCCGCTGAGCGCTGCGAGCCAGGCTGGCCAGATCGACTGCGTCCGTCTGATGATCACCGCGGGCGCTGCGGTGAACCAAGCAGACACTGACGGCATCACGCCGCTGCTCGTCGCGTGCGACGAGGGCCACCTCGAGTGCGCCCGGGAGCTGCTTCTCGAGGCGCGTGCGGCAGTCAACCAAGCCGAGGAGAATGGCGCCACGCCACTGTACGTCGCGTGTGAGAAGGGCCACCTCGAGATCGCCCAGCTGCTTGTCAAGGCTCGCGCGGCGGTCGACCAAGCCGAGGAGAACGGCTTCACGCCGCTGCACATTGCGTGCCAGAAATTTCAGCTCGAGTGCGCCCAGCTGCTCCTCGGCGCCGACGCGGCGGTCAACCAAGCCACGGGAGACGGCGCCGCGCCGCTGTTCATCGCTTGCCAGGAGGGCCACCTCGAGTGCATCCAGCTGCTTCTCGAGGCCGGCGCGGCGGTCGACCAAGCCAGGGACGACGGCGCCACACCGCTGTACATCGCGTGCCAGAAGGTCTACCTCGAGTGCGCCCGGCTGCTTCTCGGCGCCGGCGCGGCGGTCGACCAAGCCAAGGATGACGGCACCACGCCGCTGAGCGCTGCGAGCCAGGCTGGCCAGATCGACTGCGTCCGTCTGATGATCACCGCGGGAGCTGCGGTGAACCAAGCAGACACTGACGGCATCACGCCGCTGTACGCCGCATGCCAAGAGGGCCACCTCGAGTGCGCCCAGCTGCTCCTCAAGGCCAGCGCGGTGGTTGACAAAGCCAAGAACAACGGCGCCACGCCGCTGTACATCGCGTGCCAGAACGGCCAGCTCGAGTGCGTCCAGCTGCTCCTCGGCGCCGACGCGGTGGTCAACCAAGCCAAGCAGACTGGCGCCACGCCGCTGCACATCGCGTGCCTGGAGGGCCTCTCCGCTGTCGTGCTCTGCTTGCTGCGGGCGGGCGCTAACACAGCGGCGAGCACCTCTGACGGGCATACGGCGCTGCAGCTGGCCAAGGAGAAGGGCCACACCGAGTGCGAGCGCGCCTTTGAGGCGGCGGCGAGGGAGGCGAAGAGAGCGGAGATTGAGGCGAAGGTGGAGAGGGCAGTGGCCGAGAGGGCGGCGGCCGAGAGGGTGGAGGCCGAGAGGGCGGCCGAGGAGGCTGCGGCGGCGCTGCTGGCGGAGGAGGAGGTGGAGAAGTGCGCCGAGGAGAAGAAGAAGGCCAAGAAGAGGGGCAAGAAGAAGAAGCAGGGCGGCGGGGGCGGCGCTGGGCCGTCGCAAGAGGCCGAGGCGCCGGCGGAAGAGGGGGAGGAGGAGGTGGTGGCGGCGGCGGCGGAGGCGGAGCTTGCGGCGGCGCTCGAGGAGAGGCGCGCGCGCGACAAGCTCAAGGAGGCGCGGAGGCGGGACAGCCAGCGGCTGCGCAAGGCGCATGGCGCGGCGATGGGCGCGCTCAAGTCGCTCGACACCGCGGACAGCCCCTCTGCGCTCCGAGCGGGCATCGCCGCCGCCAGGCCGCACGTGGGAGTGCTGCCTGCCTTGGCCGAGGAGGTGAGCGCGGCGGAGTCGCGGCTGGAAGAGCTGTCTGTCACCGAGCCGGCCGCGGCGGAGGTGGCTGTTGCTCGGCCCGTCGAGATAGCCCTGTCGGACCTCACCGCGGCTACCGACGGGTTTGCAGAGGGCAAGCTGATTGGCAGCGGCGGCTTCAGCCACGTCTACGAGGCGTCGGCCGACCTCCACCTCTCCCTCGCCGCGCCTCCGCAGCTGCGCCACTTGCCGCTCGTCGTCAAGCGGGCAAAGTCGGGCCAGTCGGGCGGCTTGTCTCGGGCGGAGCTCGAGGTGAAGCTTCTCAAGGCGGTGAGCCACCCGCACCTGCTGCCGCTGCTCGGCTACTGCCTCTCGCCCGACGGCGTCTGCCTCCTCTCGCCGCTGATGCGCGGCGGCTCGCTCGAGGCGCGACTGCGTATCTCGGATCCCGACTGCGCGGCGCAGCTCCGGCGGCTGGGCATGGAAGAGCCGCCGAGGCCGCTGACGTGGCGGCAGCGCGTGCGGGTTGCGTGCGAGGCGACCGAGGCGCTCGTCTACCTCCACTCGAAGGGCATCGTGCACCGCGACGTCAAGCCGGACAACATCCTGCTCGACGAGAAGCTGACGGCCGTGCTCGCCGACACGGGTTTTGCCAAGGACCAGCGCCCGGACGCGTCTGTCCGCTGCCGCTCGACTGCCGCCCTTTACATGACCACGGGCTACCTCTGCCCCTCCATCATCAAGGGGGGCGAGTACTCGAGCAAGACGGACGGCTACGCCATCGGCATCACTCTCCTCGTTTGCCTCACCAACCGTTCCGAGGTGCAGCTCACCGACCGGTGCGAGGACGAGTTCGAGGAGGACTGGACTGACATCGACGTGACGAGGATCGCAGACGCGGCGGCGGGGTGGCCTGAACCTGCGGCGCGCGCTGTCAAGGACCTCGCCAAGGCGGATGGGAAGAGCCTCTGCCACGAGAGCCTGCGCAAGCGGCCCACGCTGCCCGAGGCTCTCGCGACTTTGCAGGCGCTGCTCTCTGGCTCGCAGCGCGGGGCGGGGATGGAGGAGGCTGCGCCGGCACTTGGAGACGAGGCCGCCACCGCCGCCCGCACCACCGGCTACGAGCCTTCGCCGCTCTCGGTGCAGGTGCGCGGCATGCGCACGTCCGGCGACGCGCAGGCGCGCATCCAGGGCAACATGCTGCTCGCCTTCAACACGCTGATGCCGCGCCTCGACGCCGCGTACGCCTCGCGCTCTGCGGCGGCGCCCGACGGCTTCGAGGAGCGCATCAACTTTTGGCACCGCGAGTGCGGCCTGCCGACAGAGCTGCGGAGCCAGCTGCACTCGCTGCGCATCTGGGCGAACGCGGCGAGGCACCACGACGCGGCGAGGTGGAGGAGGGATGGGCCGCGCAGCGAGGGGGAGGCCTCGCGGCTCGTGGCCGCGGTGACGGAGGCGATCGGGGCGCTCGAGGGGTGAAAATACGTTACGGTTGACCCTCGCATGCGACACTTTGCGGTAGATGCTCTCGCGGCCGCCACCACACTGCTAGCCGTCTCATCCCATATTCGCCCCTTCTCCTCTCCTCACGATCTTGGTGTGAGGGATCTTCAATCCTGAAGGAATAAAAACGGTTGTTGGGACTAATCGATTTCACAGCGTGCTGGTGGTCGTGAAGAGGCGCTACTCGAACAACGGCAGTTGCGCGCGTATGGAGATCAACGGAGTTGTGCGGCTAGTTCCATTTCACAGTGGCACAGCTGGAGTACCATGAACTGTCGGGCGGCCACCGCAAGGCAAAGGCCGCGCGCGATGCCTTCCAGAGGACTGATAGCTTCCCCCCCGCCGCCGAGGGAGGGGCCGAGGGCGCGTCAAGCCCGCCGGCCCCGGACAAGGTCACCCTCTAGTGTGGGAAAGGGCGCAAAGCTCCGTTTCATCTCGTTGCCTACCCCCGTAAAGTAGTTTTGACATAGTGCGCAGTTCCGTGTAACCCGTAACCGTGACGCGTTTTCAAGATTAGCGATAGCGTGTCAGAGTGAATTGGAACTAGCCAGAGCGGAACTACGAGGAGCAAGCGCGCCCGCCGCCCGGTGCACTCAACTGGGAAAGTTGAACAGGGACACACACTGACGCCAGCGCGGCACTCCCTTGCTGGCCGCCCTGCCACTAGGCGCCGCCATTGCCCTTCTTCTTGCCCTTCTTGCCTCCGCCGCCGCCGCCGCCTCGCAGCGCCGCCGCCTCCTCCTCGAGCGCCGCCACGCGCGCGAGCCAGAAGGCCGCCGTACGCTGCACCTCCACCTCCCGCCTCGCCTCCGCCTGCAGCAGCGCCGCCTCAGCCTTGCGCGCGCCCGCCTCCTCGCCGGCCGCCCGTGCAGCGTCCACGCGCGGCAGCATGAAGGCGAGGACCTTTTGCACGTTCAGCTCTCCGCGACGACGCTCCTAAGGGAAGGGAAGGGAAGGTGAGCTTCTCCACACACACGAGGTGGTGGGGCAAGGGGGGGCGACCCTCGCGTCTCCACGTCTAACGACAGGAGCCCCACGGCATTCAAAGCGCAAGGCCCAGTGCGCGTGGGTGAGCGGTGTGTGTGTGTGTGTGTGTGTGTGCGTGTGTGTGTGTGTGTGCGCGCGCGCGCGCGCGACGCTCCTCATCGAGCTCATCCATCACCGCCTCGACTCGCTCGGTAGCGGCTCCGATCGTCTCGCGCATCACCTCGGCTTGGTCGAGCATCGCGTCGTAGTCCGCCTCAATGAATCAATTAGTGCTAATCAGTGTTAATTAGTGTTAATTAGTGTTAATTGGTCGAGCATCGCGTCGTAGTCCGCCTCAATGAATCAATTAGTGCTAATCAGTGTTAATCAGTGTTAATTAGTGTTCATTGGTCGAGCATCGCGTCGTGGTCCGCCTCAAGCGCCATCAGCTCCGCCTCCAGCGCCGACTCACCGACGCCGCCGCCGCCGCCGCCGCCGCCTCCGTCGAGCTGTGCTGTCTGCCCCCTGTGTGCTCCTCCTCCCGCGCCGCCGCCTCCGCCGTCGCCGCCGCCGTCGCCGCCGCCGCCGCCTGCGCCACCGCCGCCTGCGCCGCCTCGCCTCGCCTCGCCCAGCCTCTCGATCCAGAAAGCCGACACCCGCTGCACGTCCGCCTTTAATTAGTGTTAATTAGTGTTAATTAGTGTTAATTAGAAGGCCGCCACCCGCTGCACGTCCGCCTCGCGCTCCGCCGCCGCCTCCTCCAGCGCCTCCTCGAGCCGCGCCTATTAATTATCAATCATTAACCATTAACTGGTCATCGCCGCCTCCTCCAGCGCCTCCTCGAGCCGCGCCCGCCACGCCGCCTCGACACACTCGTTCTCCTCCTCCGCCTCCGCCGCCTCCGCCTCCGCCGCCTCCGCCTCCGCCTCCGCCGCCTCCGCCTCCGCCTCCGCCTCCGCCTTCACCAAGGACGGCGACGGAGCGGCCGCGGCGAGCGCGCCGTTGGCGAGCGCGCCGTTGGCGGCGGCGAGCGCTTGCTCTGCGAGGGCCTAATGGGTGAGGAGGGAGTTCTCTGGGTGAGCTCGGCTGTGAGCTTCCCGGTTGTTTGCGCGGCATCGGTTCCCTGGGCGCTCGCTAGCGCTCACGTGTAGCAGAATACGTACAAGGCAGTGGCTTGAGGGAGGGTCCGGGAAACTTCTCAGGCGGAAGATCGAGTAGGGTCCGAGAAATCTCCGCGGAGGAGGCGCGGCTTGCTCACCGCTCGGGCCATCTCGGCATCTCTCGTCATCTCTCTCCCCTCATCTCGGCTCATCTCGGCGCATCTCGGCTCATCTCGGCGCATCTCGGCTCATCTCGGCGCATCTCGGCGCATCTCGGCTCATCTCGGCGCACCTGCGCGGCGCGGGCCTCGGCGGCGAGTCCCATCGCGTAGGAGGTCTTCTCGCGCGACTCGGCCGCCGCTGCGAGCATCGGCATCACCGCCGACTCGCGCGCCTGGCCGCGGGCGGCATTCCAGTCAGCAGCGGGAGAGGCGGCGGCGGCGGCGGCGGCGGGTTGCGGGTTGCAGCGTAGTGGCGGCAGCGGCGGCGGCGGCGGCGGCGGCGGCGGCGGTGATTATGCGGCGGAAGATTCGATTTGGCAGCGGTGTCGGTTGGTGACAGTGCGGGCCGGGCCGCTGGCAGCCTCTCTCTGGTGTCCAGCCGCACCTCGAGTTCCTCGAGCTCGAGCTCGCGCCTCGTCAATTCTCGCACGAGCGCGTCGCGCCTGGCGTGCCAGTAGCCGGGAGCTCCCATGCGAGGCGCCGGTGCTCGGAGCGACGTGAGCAGGAAGAACGGCGTGGCAAGCACGCTCATGGTGTCCGGTGAGTGGCTAACGATGGCGCTCTCAAAAAGAATTTAAACAACCCAACTCTCTCTCACAGCAGCAGGCAGAAGAGAACGACGCGACAGAGGAGGAAGTGACAAGGGAGAGACCGACGAGAGTGGGACGGCCGCGAGGTGGCATGAAGGTTGCAGCGAGAAGCGGCGAGAGACTGCGAAAAGAGATACGAAGAGGCAGACTCCCCAGGGTGGGCGACGGCTAGCGCTCCACACTCCTCTCCTTAAAATCCCTGTGTGGTGGCGGCGTGCCGTTCTCCCATCCCTCCCTTGGGTTGTGTGTTTTCTTTCTTTCTTTCTTTAGCTGCTGCTGCTCGGTGACGCGAGGGCGCTCACTTAATTGATTAATTCACTCATTAATTCCTTAATTGCGTACCGTATTCCGGGTAATCTTAATTATTAATCATCGGGCGGGGCGCGGCGCGGCGGCTGCGCGAGGCGGCGGCGCGGCGCGGCGGCGGGCGGGGCGGAGCGGGGCGGCGCGACCATCTGCAGTTACCGGGCCTCTGGTCATTGGAGAGCAGCAATGGTCGCGCCGCCCTCGACTCAAGGGGCTGCCTTCCATCCGCCGCTGCTCAGGCCGGGGGAGGGGGGGAAACCTCCTGTTCCTCGCGGAACGGGAGCAGCCCCCTCCTTGCCCGGTGTGCGAAGCAGGGCGGTGGTCGTGCCATCTTTGCTTCAAAACGACCACGCCGCAATCGTCGCCGGCGCGCGACACGTTTCCGTTGGCGGGACTGTCCTGGTCGAGAGTGTGTGCCGCTGAGGCGGGACCACTCGGGGACAGTGCTGACGGGACGCGGCTCGAAGGGCGTGGCTCCGCAGCGCGGCTGGCACTCGTCGCAGAGGCCTCACCTTCGAAAAGTCGGGCATGGCTCCACCCGCAACTTTGTCGCTAACACGCGCGCACCGCCGAGCCTGCGGCGGGCGCGCTGCGGCCGCACGTCTACTTCGTCATAGTGCCACGACGTGCGGCCTAGATTTAGCCCACGCGCCTCTGCTCGCAAACACTCACCCATTGAATTGTCACTGTCCGTGAGTGCGAGATAGGGCTAGCTGCAGGCAGCTAGCCCATGAGGAGCGCGTCCATAGACACCTCACTTAGACCCCACACACGGTCTCGTCCGTGCCTCGCCGGCCGGAGAGATTGCTAGAGGTGGAGCATGCTGCTCTAGCCTCACACATCACTTCCTGTCGTCTGTTGTTTGAGTTGTGCCCTTGTTTGTGCCCTTGGCACCGTGGAGTGCTGGGGGGGGCGACAGGGAGGATGTGGCCCTGAGTTATGTGTACGCCGACTCAGGGTGTGTGGCAGCCAGCTGGCTGTGTGTCTTGTGAGCTTGTTTGTGTCTGTGTGTCGCTCGTGCGTGTCGTCATCATCTGTCTAGCGTCCACCCATACCGCGTTGGTGTCCAGTCCGAGCCTGGCTGTTCTTCACCTTACTACCTACCTACCTACAGCACACAGGCTCTCAAAAAGAATTTTACCATACAAGCCCCTCTCACAGCAGACTGGCTCGGACTGGCACTACAAATGGCACAGCAGGCGACGGCCCCTTACGGGTCGTCAAAGAGGCCGGCGTACTCCTCCGGCCGCTCCTCCCCCTCCCAATCCTCCCCGGGCTCTGGCTCCTCCTCCTTCGCCCGCGCCCTCGCCCCCCGCCGGCGGCGATTCCGTGCGGCCGTCGCCCCCGCCCCCTCCCCGCCCCCATCACGGCCGGAGCCGTACCACCCAGCGCGCACGAGGAACGAGGACTGAGCCTCAACCTCGTCCAACCTCACCGCCCTCACGGCGGCGTCGCACGCCTCAGCCCGCGAAGCGCCAGCAGAATGCGCCGCGGCGTACGCCGCGTCGCCTACCGCCTGCCTCGCGAGAGACGCGGCGCGCCACTCGTCCTCCAGCGCAGCCGAGCCCCACGTAGGGTCTCCCGCAAGCCAGTCCACGCCCTCCTCCCCCCCGTCCGAGTCGCCATCCGAGCTTAGCTCGCCCTCGCCCTCGCCCTCGCCTCGCGCCTCGCCGCTCCCATCCTGCGGCTGCGCCACGCCCCGCGCCTCGCAGCAGCCCCATCCTCGGCAGAGCCCGCCGCACATGCCATGCGCGACGTATGCCTGGCGCAGGCCAGGCACCTCCCACAAAAGAATTTCCGCTGGTTCAACTTAAAAAAAGTTTTTACAAAAAGCCACCCTCGCCTCGCCCTCCCGCCACCTAGCCTCTCGCTCGCTCCTATCCGTGCCACGCCTATCCGTGATCCTGCCGTTACCGCGCCGTCCTTGCTCCTCCCTGCCGTGCCGCTCCTTCCTCCGTGCCGCGCCGCCCTTGCCGTTTAGCCCGCCGCCCCCCCTGCCGTCCGTTACCGCCGTGCCGCCGTACCGCCGCTCCTACAGTGCCACGCCCCGTGCCGTTTGTCCCGCCGTCCGATGCCCTGCCTGCCGTCTGTTGCCGCCGCGCCGCCTTACCGCCGACCCTTGCCGTGCCGCGCCGCCTTTACACACACACCCATACTTCCTGCTTCGACGGGGGTTAGTGTTGAGGAGTGACCCGTGCCGCCGTGTGCCCCGCAGCGGCCTCGCTGGGCCAGAAAGTCGGCCCCGAGTGCCAGCAGCAGCCTCGTTGAGCCAGAACGTCGGCTCGCGAGGTGGGTGCTAGTATGAGCCCGCTGACTGAGGCGTAGTGCTCTTGCAGAGGCGGTTAGTGGTGCACTAACCCCGAGAAACCCTTCGGGTCACTCCTCATCGCAAACCCTGTCAGCAGTCCTCCTCCGGGAATGTACGTAAGAGCCACATACATTGAAGCTCGCTTCCGAGCTCTCACGCCGTGCGTAGGGCCCTTAGGGGCCTAGAGAACACAACCCCCTCTCTCTTTTCGCTCCCAGTAAGCTATAAGTACGTACATTGAAAAACGCACAATCCCGGGCCCCACGGCGCCCACGGACTTCACCCACTTTCGCGACTGTGGCCATCCAACAGTCTAAGGGCGCGGCGGGCGCATTCGAATGCGCTACCTCCGCCCAAATTCGATCTGATACAGTGGGTTGCGGGCATTAAGAAAACAGGATTGCGCGGCACGCCGCCGTTTCTAAGCCTTTCCACAGCCCTCATCCACCCCGCGCCGTGGTTTCTTAGCTCCGGCCGGCACTCAAGCCAGCAGAGCCGGCGGGCCCGAAGCGCGAAGGATTTTTAGGTAAGTAAGAGGTAAGCTGTAAGCTGCGGTCCGCGAGGGCGATGCCAGAGTCTGCCGCTGAGTCGGCTCTCTGGATGACGGGGGAAGACGCACACACGCCTCCATCCACTCAGCGCTCTGGGTGGTAGTGGCGGCGCTCCAAGAGTGGTGCTCTTGGGAAGAGGTTCCTCCTTTCCGCTCCCCCCCCGCAAGGCGCGAGACACACACTCCACTCAGAACACCGCAGACTTGGAAAGTGACAAGTGCGCGCGCCGCAGGCGAAGAGAAATTTTGAGCTGGGGCTCCCGTTCACACTCGTTTCTGGCCTTTTCTCGGGGCCGCGCCTGCGGCGCGCCGTGGTTTCTTAGATTTTTGCGGAAATCGCTCGGCAACCCACTGTAATCGACCCAAATCCCAATTCCCAATGATCCCGAGCAAGAAGGGGCCGATCCATCGCCGGTGCGGCGGCCGGCGAGGCCGCGGCGGCGGCGCCGGCGTTGACCAAGAGCGCTAGGAAGCGGCTCAAGGAGAAGGCGAGGAAGGGGCGGCGCGCTGCAGAGGCGGCGGGCGAGCCGGAGGTGGCGCCATCGCCGGCGCCGCCGCCGGTGTTCAAGACGCTCAGGGAGAAGAAGGCGGCTCAGGCGTCAGCGGAGGGCTGGGCGGCGGAGGTGGCGAGGGCCGAGGAGCTCTACGAGGAGCTGCGCGAGCGCGCGCCCCAGCACTGCCGCCGTGGCGGCAAGTGGGCGCGCGAGAAGTTCGTGATGGCGGTGCAGGGAGAGTTCCCGCGCGCGCGAGGGGCAGGCGTTCCCAAGGGGACGGTCCTGTGCCTCGGCAGGGTGCTCGACGCGCACGATGAGCAGGATGACGCGGAGGGTGGGCACCGGGACTGGGAGGAGGACCCGCTCGGGTTCGACACCAACCCGATGCTGCTCCGCGCCATGTGCATGGCGTTCGAGTGAACGCCGTGCAGGCAGCCTGTGCCTTTTGGTGTACCCCGTTTGTACCGCGTCCTGTGCCCCCGAGTTCATTTAATATAAGAAGGGGCCGACGGCCGAACGGACTGCCCGTCAGTGCTGCCTGCCTGCCTGCCTCTCCAGAGTGCTGCGGCGACGGACACGGCAGATGCCTGCCTCTGCCAGAGTGCTGCTGCTTCTCGCCCCTGCACTCCTGGTCCAACAAGCGCACTGTTCGGAGGTGAGTGAGCCCTGCACGGAAGAGCCGATGACGCTAAAAGGAATTGAAGCGAACCCGCACCAATATTTTGTGCTCGTCGAACCCGAACCCGGCATCTCGTGCGCCCTGGTGGACGACAGCGGCGAGCTTATTGCGAACCCGAACCCGAGGATGCCGGCGGTCATCAGTTACCCAAACGAGCAAGACCACGTCGTCTCCATCACAGCCGTCCGCTGGATGCCGCCGAGCTCTGCTGACGGCTCTGGAATGTACAAGGTGGACCTCGAGGCCCCACCTGGCGCGGTCTGGCCTGGGTCGACGCTCGAACTTCTCTTCCCGCCTTCCTCGCCCCCGCTGGCGCCGTTGCCCCCCTCGCCGCCTCCTCTCCCGCCAAACTATCCCGGGCTGCCCAAGGACTGCGCACTCGTGCCGGTCGTCGCAGAATTGAACGGCGTGAACGGTGCCACGGTCGGGAGAAAGTCGTTCTTTCTCGACCGAATGCCGTGCTCGCACGACAGCAATGGCAGGGTGGTGGTTGGCGTTGGATACGTGGACGTTGGGAAATTCGACTCACTACAAACGGTCTCAGACATTATCATTGTCAACGTCAAGGATGGGCTCGAGCACAATCACGCCCTGGGTTCGCCGGTCCACTTCATGCCCGCTTTGGCGCCGCCAAACGCCCCGCCTCCTCCTCTTAAGAACTGGAAAGCGAGCCAGTGCTGGAGCATCATTACTTCCGCTCAGAGTAGCTACTACAACGGCACATACACAGGAGAGCCTGTCGAGGGCATTCCCCAGGGCGCAGGCGGGGACACTGTTGGCGACGGAGAGGTCGTGTCGTGGGAGGCCGACAAGGACTTAAACGCCTGCTGCACGTCGCTGATCGGGCGGCCGGGTGCCTACTACCTCACCACCGACGGTCAAAACTGTGAAATGAGAAAAAGACCCGCGAACTACCTGGGGGCGGAAATGAAGTGCACACGGAAAGAGCCTTGCGGCAAGATTTACGGGGTGAGCCTGCAGATGCCGACGGGCGGCGGGAGCTCTCCGCCCCCAGCGACGTCGCCGCCGCCGTCCTTTTCGCCCTCGCCGTCACCCTCTCCGTCCCCACCACCTTCGCCTCCCCATGATCCGGGGTACGTCCCGCTGGACCTCTCCCCGCCGCCTCCGTCGCCCCCTCCACTGCCGATGCGGCCCGGAGAGGTCCCCGCTTCAGCCTTCACCCTCAAGATCGGCACGACCCGCGCTGCCCCCGATTTGGATGCCGTAACGGCTGCTGTGATCGACTCCCTCGCCGCCGCCGACCCCTCGGTGCTTGTCTCTGCTGAGCAGGTGACCCTCGGGATCCTCGGCGACAGCAAGGTGAGGGTGACCATCGTGCAGGCCGAGGACGGGCCTGCTGCCGAGGACATCACGGCTGCCGCAAAACAGCCGACCTTCCTCACAAGCATGGCAACGGAGCTCGGCGAAACCGTGAGCTTCGACGTGCCACCCGCCACGGTTCCGGCAGTTGTTGCGCCGCCGCCGTCGGCTTCTCCGCCGACGTGCCCGGCTGGCTGCGTGCCGCGACTGTCCTTCACCCGCCCGGCCCCCGCCGGCCGCCGGCCCCTCTTTGCCTCCTTGTCGGAGTGTCCGGACGGCTGCATGCCTGAGAGGCGTGCCTGAGATCCTGAGAGCAGCATGCGTGCGTAATAAGAGGCTGAGGGGGGCCTTGCTCTTGAGCACTTGAGCACTGTACTTGCTCTGGGTGAAATGCATGCTGCTCTGAGACTGTGTGTGGGTGGGGGACGACGTATCGTCTATGGAGAGAATGTGTCCCTTCTGCAAGGGGCTCCTGTCTGTCTGGATGTGTGTGGAACAGTTTGCCTTCCCTTCCTTGGCCCTTTCGCGAGGTATTTTCTTGAGGTCTGTGAAAAGGTATTTCAGCGTCAGCCGACGTATTTTCTTCTCAATAACAGGTCTGTGACGTGGAGGCACATTGTTGTCATGTAACAGTAACTTTGCGAGCACTGCTGGGCGCGCTGGTAACATGGTGGCGCGTCCGTCGCGGTCACCTGCCCGCAAGCGTCCTTCTAAGGTGAGCACGAAGGAGGCCGTCGAGGAGCGAAATGCTTCCAGAGCTTTGCATGTCGGAGCGACTCGGGTTCTGCTTGGGGTGGTCATCGCGGTGCTGTCTGTGGGCGCTTATGCGTACATCCAGCGTGCATCAGAACTCAAGCTGGAGCCAGGGCCCAGAGTGGCAACTTGTGCTGAAGTCAATCATCCGCGCGCGAGTTTGGTCCAGCAAGCAGAAACTGAGGCCAACTCGTGCAACGGGCGTAGTAATATGGCAGAGGCAGCGGTAAAGGATGCGGCGGAAGCGAAGGCACAGCGGGAAAACGACGAACCTGCAGCGATGGTTCGAGCAGCCGAAGAGACGGCGGCAGAGGCGGCGGTAAAGGAGGCGGCGGAAGCGAAGGCGGAGGCACAACGGGAGAAGGAGGCCGCTGCAGCGATGGTAAAGGAGGCGGCGGAAGCGAAGGCGGAGGCACAGCAGGGGAAGGAGGCCGCTGCAGCGTTGGTTCGAGCAGCGAAAGAGGCGGCGGTAAAGGAGGCGGCGGAAGCGAAGGCGGAGGCACAGCGGGAGAAGGAGGCCGCTGCAGCGTTGGTTCGAGCAGCCACAGAGGCCGCAGAGGCGGCGGCAAAGGAAGCGGCGGAAGCGAAGGCGGAGGCACAGCGGGAGAAGGAGGCCGCTGCAGCGATGGTTCGAGCAGCCAAAGAGGCTGCAGAGGTGGCGGCGACGCCGGAAGCGAAGGCGGAGGCACAGCGGGAGCGGTTGGCTGCAGTGGCCAGTCCAACTAGGGCAGCGAAGACCAGGGAAGAGGAGGAAGCTGCGAGAGAAGTTGCCGCCTGGGCACCTGCCATGGCACTCGTGTTACTTGCCAGCTTCCTCCTACTCGCTTAGTGTACTCTAGGTAAACCATAAAAGTAGGTTTAAATTCGTCCACGTAAGGCTTGGTGAGTGGTTGGGGTGGCCTCAGGCATCCCCAAGGGAGCCGCTGCGGTGCCATATAAGCAGCTTAGTGATTGTCGAGACTTTAAAGTATTCGTCTGAAGATATCGCAAACAGGACAGACGCTACTATGGTCACCAGTAAACCATAATTCGACTTTGAGGGATCATATCTCAAAAAGCCGGGAGACAGCATAGCCTTATTATTGCATATTATACCACATAAGGTCAAACTTGACCCCAGAAGCATCAAGAACCCGATGCTCCGGCTCGACTGTGCCGGCACACTGCCTCCTCGCGCCGGCTGCTAGCAGGCCGTCGCGGCCCGTGGTGCACCAGAGAGAGAGGTCGACACGTTGCCCCCGCCGGCGAGTCCGCGCGGCTCAGGCCGGCCAGAAGGTGTGTGGTGACGGCACCGTGGCAGGCGTGCGGAGAAGAGCTCGCCGAACGCGAGCAGCAGATGGCCAAAGTGTACCAGCGCGAGAGCCTCGCGAGCGGGCGCAGAAGAAGCTCGCCGTGACACGATGCCGGGCGGTGGTGGTGCTCTGGCGACTGTGCACAGTGGGCAAAGTCAGGCTGCAACAGGGCAGCACGATGGTAGTGCCATGCTGCAGCCTGGCCTGACATGCACAGGGCGAACAGAGACACTACTATCGTCCGGCGCTCGTCACCGAATCTGGGCCAACTTCGACCGCCGCCACAGCTCGCCACGAGCACGCAGCGACAAAATGTTGACTGTATGGAAGTTGAGGCTGGTCGAGAGGAAGAGGCTGCCGTGCGAGCCGGCAGCAGGCTGGCTCGTCGTGGACTGCCGCGGCGATTCTTATGGGTTTCTCTGTTCATAGTAGCGTATACGCTACTATGGTTTACCCACATTAAGGGAGTAGCGGGGAAGCTGGTAAAGTCAGAGAGGGGGGCGGCACGGGCTGAGGTGGAGGCGGCGCAGGCGGAGGTGGAGAGGGCTCGGGCGGAGAAGGAGGCAGCGCAGCAGGCGGCGCGGGCGGCGGCACAAGAGTTTGCAGTGACAGCTAGGGATGTGGAGGCGGAGGTGGTGGCGGCAATCATGGAGAGAGCGCAGGCGGAGGTGGAGGCAGCACAGAAGGAGGTGCAGGCAGCGCAGGCGGAGAAGGAGGCAGCGCTGCAAGCGGCACTGCGAGCGGCGACACAGGAAGCGGCAGCGAGGGATGCGGCACGGGCTGATGTGGAGGCGGCGCAGGCAGAGATGAACAGGGCGCGAGCGCAGGTGGAGATAAGGCAGGCAGAGAGGGAGACGCAGCAGACAGCGCAGCGAGCGATGGCACAAGAAGCAAGGCCTGCGGCGCTGGCAGAGACAGAGGCGGCGCGGGCGGAAGTGCCTGTAGAGTCTGCGCCGCAGTACGGGCGGCGTGGCGGGGAGGAAGATGGGGAGGAGGGCGGCGGGGAGGGAGGCGGCGGGGTGGGGGATGCAGCGCCTCTACTGGCGCAGGCAGAGGCGGTGTCCCCCACGGCGGCGGCGTCCCTGCAGCACGGGCGGCGTGAGTCATCTCAGTTCGCAGTGCAGAAGGCTTGGCTGCAGGAGCAAATTGAGGCAGAGGCGGTGCAAGCGCAGGAAGAGAAGACACGCCGAATTGCATTGACGAACAAACGGCAGGGAGTAAGGCAAGTGAATGTCCCATCCGTTCTTGTCCAATGGCTTGGCTTCGTACAAGATTTTGCGCGGGACCCAAATGGCACGTGCACGCTTGATATTCCTGCTAAGATCTCAGACGCAACATTCGAGCGCGTCGCGAAATTTCTGGAGGTAGACGGTACCGCCTTCGATCTCCCTTCACAGCCGTTTTTGGTTTACGAGCTTGCTTTTGCGGCGGATTTTTTGCAAGTCGATGGCCTTCGGCCGAGCGGCGATCACCAGAGTGGCGAGTACCATAGCTCCAAAGACCTAATGGCACGTATTGCCGTGAAGATTGCAGAGCTCAAGATTTTACAGAACGAGCATTCCGGACAGAACGTAATACATTACCATGAGGTGGCGACTATGGTCACTGTGGATGAGCTGCAAAATTGCACGGAGCACGCGCTCAAGCTCATGTGCTATAAATCAGAACCGTTCGCTCTAGAGAAACGTGCCACAATCATCGAAGGCCTCACCTGGAATGCGCCAAAGGAATTGTGCAAATTTGTTCCGTTGCTCACCTCCATTGTCATACAGCAGGTGAGCGTCAGCGAGTTCAGGGCGACGATGACGTGCCTGGCAAAGTGCATTGAGGCACCAGCCGGAGAGCTCGACCCTTGTTTGGTGGAGGAGCTCTGCAGACAAGTAGGCGAGACGGTCCCACGGGCCGAGATGGTAGATCTACTGGATGCAAAACTGAATGCTGTGCTTCAGATGTGTCGATGGTCATGTTCATCATCAAGGACCAAAGATGACCAAAGATGCGTCTGGATGACCAACGATACATCATCAATGATCAAACTTCTAGTGCACGCCGCTCGGCAGATTGTTGTAATTTATATACGTGCTTACCGCAGCACTGATTATCTGGCGGCACTCAACCTAATCGACCGTTACGCCCCCCGAACAATCCAAGGCGAGCAAGATGAACGCTCTCTCAGCGAAGGTAACATGCACAAGATCAAGCTCCGGGGTGCCATCCGAGAAGGCATGGCCGCTGAGCTGGCATGTCTTCGTCTGGGAGCTTCAAACGCACCGGCACCGGCACCGTCTACTTAGGCACCGCCACCGCTGCCACATGTGTGCATGTGCATGTGATTAAGCACCCCTGATCACCCCCCCCCCCCCCCCCAGTGTGTAACCACCTGCTTACACCTGGGTTCCGTTGCCCTCTAGCAAAATAAGCGGCCGAAAAACCGTATTTTTGTTCATTCCTCGTAGTGTCGTATAAAGTAAAAAGTACCTACAACGTAAGGTAAGGTAAGCCGTCAGGTAACCTTGAACGTACAACCGTACCTAGAGAGAGCCGGAGAGTTCGAGGTGCGAGGGTTGCCCGATGCCCCCCTTGCTCCACAGGAGAGAGTGTGGAGATGTTTTGTGCGGGATCAGGCCCGAGTCCCTAGTGTCGCCGGAGCAGTAGCTCCCTTTTTCGTAACAGGAACAGTTTTTTTCCCCCCCCTTGCTCCACATACGTTGTGTGTGTGGACAAATTTACCTTACCTTACCTTAAACCGCTCGCTAAATGGGCGTTTTTCTACTTTCTCCGCCGCGCGCCGGGTCGTTGCCGCCATGCCCTTGCCGCTCGCCGCTGTCACGGCGCGAGGCGCTCGATGAAGTCGGCGAAGGTGCGGTAGCGCGGCGCCCAGCCGACCGCCTCGCGCGTGTAGCTGCAGTCGATCACCTTCCCGGTCCCCGCGCCGCCCCGCGCCGCCTCGCCGCCTTCGAAGGCCGGCATCGGCCGCGCGTCGAAGGGAGACACGAGGCGCGCCACCGTGCAGATCTGCTCGCGGGTGAGCGGGGCGTCGTCCGCAGCCACCAATGTGTCGCCCGCCTGCGCTCGCTGCAGCGCCGCCACGACCGCCGAGGCCGCGTCTGCATAGTGGACCTGGTTGATGAGCCCGTCCAATTAAACAGTTGACTCGCAGGTAATTAGCAGTTAATTGGCCGTTAGTGGACCTGGTTGATGAGCCCGTCCAATTAAACAGTTGATTCGCAGTTAACTAGCAGTTAATTGGCAGTTAGTTGGCAGTTAGTGGTCCTGGTTGATGAGCCCGTCCAATTAAACAGTTGACTCGCAGTTAATTAGCAGTTAATTGGCCGTTAGTGGACCTGGTTGATGAGCCCGTCCAATGAAACAGTTGATTGGCATTTAATTAGCAGTTAGTGGACCTGGTTGATGAGCCCGTCCGCCCGCCCCTTGACCGTCTCCATGCCGAGGTACGCGTTGTGAGCGCCGCGCTCGAGCAGGTACAGGCCCGCCAGCCGCACCACCGCGCCGCCCGCCGCCGTTACCGCCGCCTCGCAAGCCAAAAGACGGGCCGCGCGCGGCGTATCGCTCACCGCCGAACCCTCAGTCACCACCCCGCCGTCCTGCTCCGCAAAGACACCCGCAGACGAGGTGAAGATGAAGCGGCCTCCGCCGCCCTCCCTGCCGCCCTCCCCGCCGCCCTCCCCGCCGCCGCCCCACATGCGCAGCGCCGCCGCGACCTCGGCGGAGTAGTCGTCGTTCCCGCCTGGCGCGGCGCAAAAGACGACATGGCCGAAGCTGCCCTCACCGAGGCCGGCGTCGGCACGAAAGAGGTCGGAGCGAAGGCAGGGAGTGATGCCGCTCGCCCTCAGCGCGGCGTCGCGGTCTGCGTCAGCCCGCCGGACGACACCTGCGCGGCGGCGAGCGGCAATAAGGGCGATGGAGGCCGACGCCGGGCAAAGGCGCGGCGGCGGCGGCGGCGGCGGTGGCGGCGGCGGCGGCTCCAGGACGGCAAAATTCCCGCAGGACACGCGGGAGAGGAGGTAGGGGTGGCACGACGAGGTGAGGCAGGCGTGTGCGTGCGAGCGGCCACTACTCACGCGTGTGCGAAGCTCTCTCGCACCGCGGATGGCCACGTCTGGCCCGTGCAGCCCGCGCCACTCCTCGGCGATGAGCTTGCCGAGCACGCCGGCACCGACGATGAGGAGAGGAGGCGCGGAGGACGTCGCGGAGGCCACGGCGGGCCTCGCCCTCGTGCTGGGCGTGAGGCTAGAGAGCGAGAGGAGGCAGAGACCGCTCATGAACTCGGAAAAGAAAACGCGCGACATGTGTTCTCTCGAGGTTCTCGAGGTGGATATCCTTTGGCCGCGTTGGGTAGCGAGGATTGGTGTAACCCGAGCCACGGAGGCGTGTTTTCTGACGGCCGACCGTCAGTGCACGGAGTTGCCCCTTCTCCGACTGCCCCGGCTAGTTCACGAGTTTCGCGGGAGTGACCCCATGCGTCAAACCCGGGACCTAGCGCGGGTGGGTTGGAGGGGGCTCGCCCCGTTCCTCCCCATCGGGCCGCGTGAGCGGCCACGCCTCGCAGATTCGTTTTCGCGCCTGGGTCAGACGCGCGGGGCATCCCCCGGGTCGCTCGACCAGCGATCCGAAGAGTGGCCGCTATGCGAACGAAAGAGTGGGGCCCTCGACGCCTCAGTCCGGCCCTCCGAGGGGGGAAGGGAATGGCGGGGTCCCCTCGGGCGCCTCAGTTCGGCCCTCCCGAGGGGGGGAGGGGAGCAAGGGGGTGGGGGGATTGGGGTGGGGGGAGGGGTCTCGGATTTCGTGGGTCTAATACTTGCCCTTTCGGGGAGGGGCCTCAGGCCGGCTAGCGCAGTGGCGCCCGCACGACGTCTTCCCCTCCTCCCTCGAGGCAGCGAGTAGGCAGCGAGAGGAGGCCTCGAGCGCCTATATGAAGGGTTGTGAGATGGTGATGGGAAATGGGTGGTCCGGGCGGGCGGGGCGGGCGGGGTGATCGGAGAAATCGTAGCCACAATCAGCAGCAGCGGAGCAGCAGCAGCAGCAGCAGCAGCAGCTGCAGCAGCTGCAGCAGCAAGCAGCGGCCTGCCGCAGATTGCTGCCGTTTGTATTATTATTAACAACGAAGGCGCTCTCAGAAAAGAAAAATTCTCCCGGGCGGCGAGAAGTGGCGAGTGCGCAACGAGCGCAAGCGCCTCCTGCAGCAGCACTCGGCCATCATTGCGAGGCGCAACTGGGAGATGACCCAGCGCAACGCGTGGCCGAGGATGGGCGACAAACACGGGGAGGCACGTAGCCTGCACCGCCTTTCCAGGGATTACCGCCGCATTGAGAAGGACGCAGGTGGGGAGGCGCCGGCTTTGCAGGGACTTTCGCCCGCCGCCATTAGAGGGAAGACAGACAAGGCCGAGGACTCAGCAAGCCCGACCGAGCGGTGCCGCATTGCCCTCGCCCTCGCCTGCCCCATGCCTCGCCCACTCCTCGCACGCGTTGATCTCACGCCTCTTCACCTCCACTCCACTCAGATAACCGACAATGTCGCTTCGCACAACGATCGTGATCGCTCTCGCCTCCGTCGCCGCAAACGCCCTGCCGGTCCAGAATGAGGTGATCGCGTGTCCGGAAGTAGTGACGGAGCCAGAGCACTTTGTGGCGTGCTACCAGACGAATCAGATGGCGAAGGTCATGGGCCTCAGCGGCCATTTCCCCTTCACGTTCGACAATAAGACTTTCATCGGCTCGGGAGAAGGATCAGCACCTGGGCCGCTGGCCTTTGTGGCAGGCGACGATTCCCTAGAGACCCTGCTACGGGTGAACAAGGACCGCGCTGACGCAGTCAAGGACCAGCAGTTCACCGACGCGGAGGCAGGGTACAGGCTCACCGCCGCCATGACGTCGCTGGTCGGCTTCCCAAGGTCTGCAGTCTTGAGTTCGAAACCGAACAACTTTACTTTCGTCGTGTTCAAGTCGTCTGCAGTGTTCAAGTCGTCGTCTGCGGTCAGCATGTTTGGCTCCGAGCAGCCCGTTGTCCCGACTTTTTCTTTCTTCGCGGAGTTCGTCAAGTCGAGTTCCGGCTTCGAGATACCGCTGGATCTCACCCGCGATTTGGTCGCGGCATACGCTGAGCAGCCCAACCCAATGGCAGCGTTCTCAAAGGTGACGGGCTGTGACGAGAAGAAGGTGAGGGCACTTGAATATGGAGTCCGGGTGAAGCGTTATGGCATCAGCAACGCAGCTGTGATGCAGCAGAGAGGACTGCAGCGCGGAGGGGGAGCAGAGGTGAGGAAGGCGGCAGAATGTCGGTAGAGGCAGCGAGAGCACGATGGGTGTGAGGGCGAGGGCTGAAGTGCTGCCACCTTGCCGTTCGCGTCTGACTCGCGATCAAGTGTTGACCGGATGCGACTCAGCACCTCTGGGCTGGGGTCGTAGTCGGGGCCTTCGTACATGAAGAAGCGCGGCGCTGATGGCAGCGCAGTCGCCTGCAATGCCGACGCCGCGCGCTCCATGCGCGCGGCGGTTGCCGACGTGGCAGCGTGTGCCGCTCGCGGCCAGCGCGACGCGAAGCGGCGGGCACCAAGTCAACAGTAAGTATTTAAACAAAAGAACTCTCTCTCACAGCAGACAGGCTCGACACAGGTGCGAACTGGCGCGTGCTAGTACTATCACCGGCACACCACCGTAAGTAAAGACGTTTCTTTTTCAGGGATTGGAGGCCACCCATACCGCGCTAGTGTCCAGTCCGAGCCTGGCTGTTCTTCATCTTCCAAGAGGCGCAGTTACTGCCACACTTCCGGTGCGTGCCCTCGCCAAGCGGCTGCACAGAGGAGGACGATGGGTTCTGTGCGGCACACGCGCTTCTCTTCTCGGGGGCACAGCTCAGGATCGGGAAGTGCGGCACCCGGATGGAACGTCTTATCTGAGCCTGATCTCGGCAGCCCTTTCGAGCCCCCCGCCTCTCTCGCGCCCTCAACGAGCCTGGATGGGCCCGCCCTGAACTGGTCCGTCCTCAACTGGTCCCATCGGCGTTCTCCTCGTCGGAGATGGACCACCTTATCCCACCCGTTGCGCTTGCACATGGCCCGTGCCCAGCGCTGTGCCCAACGCGGAGACGGCAGTGATGTGCACGAGCAGCGGAAGTTGGCTCAGACCGGCGACTAGCGATGGCGGCGCAGCTGTATGGCGTTAACCTTTCTGCAGCGGGTAGCTGTGCCGTTTACCGACTATCCATCGCTCGCGTCAATTCGCTCGCGCCAGATTGGCAACTCACCCTCCAGCCAAGGAACGAGAGCTGTTAGAGCGAACCGCAACGGCTCGTAAAAGACAGCAGTGACGAATGTTAAGGCGAGTGCAAAGCGCATCTCCGCTGTCGCTGACTCGGAGCAGACCAGCTTGAGCACATCCGTCGGACGGCCAGCAGAAAAGAAAAAAATCCTGATCTTCACTTACTTCTTCTTTCCGTGCAAGCCCCGCAGAGGTGCGGGCGAGAGGGCGGCCCGAGCCCGAAAGGGCCCGCCCTCGACCTTGCTCTACATGGTAACGGATAAGAAGAGAAACTACGGCCCGGGACACGCTGTGGTTCAGACGCTTTCATCCTCTTTGAGCCAGCCTCCTTCGATGTTATGAAACACACAGACTACTCGAGTACTCGAGTACGTGCCTCCCCGTCTTTTGTAGCAGCCTGCCTGCCTGGGCCCTGGCGTTCAGAGAGAGTTTCTTTTTTGCACAACACTGGGCACAGGACTGGGCACGGGACTGGCTCGCACTGGCACTAACACAGGTACACCACGGGAGCCGCCTAAGCGACTCCTGCGAGGGTGGCGAGGCACTTAGCTCCGTGCACCCGCCCACCCCCGCCACAGGCAAGCTCATTCACGTTCTTTTTTGTTTTTTCACTTTTATGCTTAAAACGTGCAGGACGGACCCCGACGGATGTCCGTGACGAAGGGGCAAATGCGGAGGAGACAGCTACTCTCGGAGAGCGATCGAGACGCCGAACGGTTGCACAAAAATCAGTTTGGGGGCCCTATCGGCCTCTCCCACAGGTGCTGCTTCAACGACACATTGTTCGTCTACGCGGATGAATCCTACACTGGCCCGATCGGCATTGGGCTGGTGCAAGACTCGCTTGGCGTTTGGAGCGGGACGCTGGCCGCAATGCTCGGCTTCATAACCGACCACATGGCGGCGCGTGTTGTCTACCTCAGAGACAGCGACTGCCTGAACGACATGGACGGAACACCCGACTTCTTCTGCCAGAGGACAGACGGCTCACACTCGACCGTTCCGGTCACCCGCTTTGTGACGCTCAACCGGAGGTTCCATTGGCTGGAGCCGCCGGAGGAGCGCAGCGTCTGGGTTACAACCTCGTTCGTCGAAGCTGACGAGGCCGCCCTCTTGCCCGTCTACTACGACTCGTCGCAGCTGGGAATCTTCACCTTCTTGGGTGCCCCATTGACCGTCACGCACTGCACATTCATTTACGCTTTTACCACCCACGTGACCTCACGGCCGCCTCCCCTTCCCGCATGACCTCACGGCGACCTCCCGCCTCGCTGCTTCCGTAGAGCCTTTTGACACCTCTCTGTGGCTCGCGCTCGCAATCTCTTGCATCGTGGTCGGCGCTCTCATGCCGATGACCCTGCGCGATCCCCGGACCAACGCGACGCGAGTCCGCGGCGGCTTCTTTTTTGCCAGCTTTTCAGATCGCGTCCTTCTCTTCTACCACGCCGTCTCCGAGCTGTTGGGCAAGGAAGACTTGGAATGGACGACCAATACCTCTTCCCGCATCCTAAAGGTGGGGTGGCTCATGTTCATCCTCATCACCGTTGCCTCGTACACCGCCAACCTCGCCGCCTTCTTCACCGCATCGGGGCGTGTGGTCAGAGGGCCGCAGGACATGGAGGCGCTGAAAACCCACGTGGCTTGCTCCACGCACGACTTCGACACCATGGAATCGCACCACGAAGAGGCGATCTTCTACGGGGTTCCGAATACGCTGGGTGGGATGATCGGCGCTTGGATGCCACACGATCATGCCCTTTATCGCGAGGGCGTAGCAGTCAATTATGGTGAGCTGACGTTCAAGGAGAAGAAGAATTCAGATACGTTCAGTAGCAGCGGGTTCATCGACCGGTGTGCGCAAAAGGTGCGTGCGGGTGAGGCGGGCTTGATCTTGGGCCCGCAGTCGGAGCTCGCAGAGTGGCTGTTGGACAGAGCGCGGCCAGAGAATTGCATGAACTGGGAGTTCAGTCGCGGGATCCACCTGCATCACGGCCCTCTGGCGCAGATCTTCCTCGCGGTCAACAAGTCTTACGGCTGGCCCTTCTTCTCCGCGCTACAAGAGTCGACTGCCTACCTCCGCGCCAGTGCACCCGTCGACATCCTCACAACCATCTACGCCCGCGAGCAGAACCAGGGCGGGGCGTGCCCAGCTTCGCTGCAGAAAGTGAGCCACCGCATCGCATTCTCCGACCAGTACGGAGTGTTTGTGGTCTTTGGGACATTCACCGGAGTCGCGGTCCTCGTCAGCTTCTTCGAGGCGTATCTGCTGCAGCGGCGCAAGCGGAAGCTGGCGCGGCGGCATGATACCGACGACAACGGGCGAGGCGTCATGACCGACACTGAGCTGCTGCGTGAGGTGATCAAGGAGCTCGACCGGGTGCACAAAAAGCTGGACGAACAAACCCAGTCCATTCCCAGCAATTCCACCGACCCTGGGCCTGCCCCTGCCCCTGCCGCGGCGCCGGGAGAAGGCGGTGGCAGCAGCAGCGACAAGAGGCCTCGTCGCATGCGCCTGATCGGCGGTGTAGGGATCGGTCCGAGGGCGAGGTTGGAGTGGGTGCGCTCACCTAGGAAGGTAGTTAGCAGGGTGGGGTAGCTCGGATCCGATCCCTCTTAATTTTCTCCAGTCACAGCCTCCGCGCCCGGCTTCCCGGGACAGCGGCCCGCCCTCGAGCCTCTGCCCAGCCCCCCCCGCCCTCCCTTCGCCGCTCCGCACAAACACACACCACACGCTTTTTCGACCCGGAGCATTTCTTTTTTCGTGCCGGTCCATGGATGTCAACGACGCGGTATGGGTGGACGCTAGACACAGATGATGACGACACGCACGAGCGACACACAGACACAAACAGGCTCACAAGACACACAGCCAGCTGGCTGCCACACACCCTGAGTTCGCGTACACATAACTCAAGCGTCAAGGCCACATCCTCCCTGTCGCCCCCCCAGCACTCCAAGGTGCCAAGAGAGAAGAAACAAGGGCACAACATCACAACAGACGACAGGAAGTAACACGCGAGGCTAGAGCAGGCTTGCTCCGCCTCAATCTTCCAACACGGTAGGTAGGTAGGTAGAAAGGTGAAGAACAGCCAGGCTCGGACTGCGTTTTATACCCACCCAGCCCATGTCCCGAATCCAGCCATCGCGGTGTGTGTGCGCCACCATGAGCCGCGCCGCGGAGCTTGAGGAGCTCGCTCGCCGGTCCGCGGTGAGCGGCGCATCATCGTCGCTGAGGCACACCCTTGAGAGCATCTTCTCGAACTCGCAAGGCTCTCCTCCGCCGTCGATGAGCTCACCCGCATCTGAGAACCCGAGACAGTCAGCGCGTCCGCCACCGCCACCGCCGCCACCTCCTCCTCCACCTCCGCCTCCGCGACCGGGTGAACGTAGTGGTGCGGCCCCGCCAGCGTCTCCAAACCAGCAGACGGAGGGACCTGGCGGCAGAAGGCCGCGCGCCGCCAGGCGACGAGGCGGCGGCGGCGGCGGCGGTGGCGGCAGTGGTGGTGGTGGCAGCGGCAGAGGCGGGACGATGGTGTGGCTGCCTATGGCGATGGCCGCCTTCGCTCTGCTGGTGGCTGTCGGCGCGTCTGCCCTCTCGCTGCACAGTCCGACGGCCCGGGCAGAGGCGGACCTCCCCGGAGTGCGGGAGGGCACAGCGCCGTGGCTGGTCGAGCTGATGCGGTCGAACCAGCACGCGCACTCGCAGGCGCAGCAGGCCGTCTCGGGCGCGTACCACGACGCCTCCCGCCGCGCAGACGCGTGCTCCGAGGAGCTGCGCGCCGCCGTGGCCGACCTGGCGCGCGCCGAAAGCCGCGCCCAGACCTGCGATCGCGACTTGCTGGCGCGCGACGAGTACCTCAAGGCGGCGGCGCCGGAGGTTGCTCGCATCAAGGCGCGCTCTCTTCCTCCGCACGAGCTCGAGATCACCCGAGATCACCCGAGACCGCCCGAGATCACCCGAGATCTCATCCGAGATCACCCGAGGTCAGGCGGAGCTCAAGGAGGCGCAGGAGCAGCTCGTGCGCGTTGAGGCGTACTTCGGTGCTGCGGCGATGGCCGAGGTGCGGCCCCCACCCACGCGGGACCGACCCTCCCTCCACAACCTGTGTTGTGGGGACTCCCGGCCGTGCCCCCCCCCCCCCCCCCCCCTCCCCCCTCCCCCCTCCCCCCCTCTTCGCGCGGGTGCGGTCTGTGAGGCCCGGCCGTGCTCTCTGATAGGCGAGTCGTCACCGAGGCTGGATCGACGTGCGGTCTGTCGCCGTCGCCGTCCAGAGCCTCTCAAGGCGACGCTCGGTCCCTTCTTGTAGGCTGGCTTGCGCGCGCCCTCGCGCTTGGGGCGGACCGGAGGCTCGCGGGAGGAGCAGGAGGCGGAGGCGGGAGGAGCGCCGTTGCGACGCCCACGGTCGGTGGCGGGTCACCGCGAGGTGCTGCTGCTGCGCGGTGAGGTGGCGTTATCTCTTTGGCGGGGGGGGCGGGCTCCCGAGGCATCGAGACCGCCCCAGCGATGCAGAGTGACTCACTATGTGTGCTATAAGACCCGTGCCGGTGCGGGTCGTTTGTTCAGCCCCCGTGCGCGAAGGCCTTGTAGCCGGGAGTGCGCCGGTGCATCAGACAGGAATCAGAATTGTGCCTTGCGATGAGTCCCCTCGTTTTGTTATTCAGTTTTCAGATCGTTAAATCTCTCAAGCGTCACAAGGCACACGCGCACGCCGCGCACCGCGCACGCGAAAACGAGAGAGACCCCGCGCTTCTGAGAGGTGTCAGGTGAGAGGACACTGAGACCGTGAGAGCTGAGAAGGGAGCGTCTAAGCTGGCTGCGATCGTGGCCGTGTCAATACTACACATCACAAAAACAAACGGCGCTACGACGCACCCTCTCAGCGCCGGCGCAAGCCGTACTCGTGCATGGTCGAGTCCTTGAGCACCGCGCATACGCGACCATGCACGAGACCACGAGTACGAGCCGTCGGCCCGCTTGTCGAGCTTGGCCACCTTCTTGATTATGCCCTGCAGGTGCTTCCTTACCTCGGCGCCAAAGGAAGGGGGCACCTCCTTGAAGTGCTTGATGAGCTGGGGCAGGGCGAGGGCCCCCTTCTCGTGCAGCAGCATCACCACCACGTCGCGCTCGCTGCCTCGCTCAGGGTCAGCGCAGACGAGTTCTCGCGATGATACGCGATCAGGTACTCGGGGCAGATGTAGTCGCTCGCGTGGAAGATGACAAACTCGCGGTACCGGTCGTGGCCCGGCCCCTTCTCCGCGATGAGCGAGTGGTAGTGCATCGGCGGCGCCACGTTGGGCACGGGGGCAAGCTCGCGCACGTTCACGGGGAAAACGCGCTCGTTCGGATCGTCGCAAGACCTCGCCAGCGCTCCCGCGTCCTGGGTGTCCGGATCGGATGGCCGAGCGCGACGCGGCACACGAGCGCATAGTGCAAGGCGGTGCCCGGGGGTGGGGGTACGACCGGCCGTAGAGCCGCTGGTGAAGGTCGCTCGCCGGGTCGTAGTTGGCGTCGGCGTCGACGTACTGGTCCGCCTTGCCAAGATCCTCCGCTAGGTATGCGCCATTCCCAAACGCGGCGCCCGCGTGCGTGCCGCTGAAGCGCTCGTTGAGGCCGTTGGCGAGTACGGTGAGCAGCGAGCTCCGTCCGTGGGATGCCGTGCAGCAGCAGCACCTCGTTCAGCTCGGCGCGCAGCTGCAGCTTGCCCTGCGCCTCGAGCGCCGCCGCCGTGCTCGAGGTCATCATGTCGCGCCACACCTCGCTTGCGCTTCAGGCAGTCGAGCTCGTCCGACATGCAGCGCGTGCCGCCCTCGACGCGCGCGCTCCGGCGCGGGTTCTGGATGCGCCACGCGCAAGCGAGCCGCAGCGAGTCGTACGTGCCCTGAGACGCATCGCGCCCGCGCCCCAACCATGCGCCGTGCGTCGCACTCAGGCCCGAGAGCGCGCGCCACACCGCCGGGTCGCGCCTCTCCGAGAGCGGCCAGAGCGACATGCCGTCATCCTCCGCCAGCTCCTTCTTCGACTTCTGCCGCTTCGAGGGAGGCTGCTGCGACGAGCCCGCGGCCTGCTGTAGTTGCTGCTGCTGCTGCGCCTGAGGCTTTGGCGCCGCCGCCGCCGCCAGCGCCTGCGCCGGCTGCTGCTGTGCGGCCTTGGCGGCCGCCGCCTTCATCGAGGTCGTGAAGCTGCGCAGCGACGAGCCCGCGACCAGCGACTGCGCACGACCCGCGACGCCCGCGACCGCCTTGCGCTTTGACAGCGGCGCGTCATCCTCCGAGTCCGAGTTGAGGATGACGCGCCCGGCAGCGACGATCGCCCTGCGCTTTGACAACGGTATGTCCTCCTCCGAGTCCGAGCCCGCCACCTGCTGCTCTGCCGCTGCTGCGCCTGCGGCTTTGCCGCCGCCGTCGCCGCCGCCGCCAGGAGCGGCGTGGCCGCCGCCTGTGCCGGCTGCTGCTGTGCCGCTGGCTGCTGCGCCGCTGACTGCTGCGCAATCTGCTGCGCTGCCGGCGTCCCAGCAAGCAAGGGGGCCGGGGGCGGCATGGCAGGCGTGTACTCCAGTGAGACGGTTCGGTCTCGTCGCGCAAACGTCGCGGTCGTCGGCCCGTGCCGCGTGCCGCGCGCCGTGGGTCGTGGGGTTGTTGAGGCGTGAATCCTTTAGGATTCTCGCCCGCTCTGCTGAGGGGAGGGGATGCTCGACTGGGCCGGTCGCTCGACCCGATTCTACTCTACTCTCAGTCTACCATTCATGGACAATAGTGTCTGTGACGGCGGTCACATTCACAGCGAGGTCAGTTCACAGCCGAGCAATCGATCCTGACACGCTCCACTTTCAGGGCTCGCCGCGGCTCGAGCAAGGTCAATGGCGATCGGCATCTTGCCAGCTGTGGCTTGCCCGTCTACCGCTACCGCGCCTTCAGATACAGTCGCAGAGAGGCTTGGCTTCGCTCAGACGTCATTCGTGCCTTGCTGGCGCGTGCGGTGCCATGCTTTCCTGCGGTTCTCTACGTTTATCGTTTTTGTCGGTGCGATTGCCGTGGTGGCGGTGGGTGCAGCCGAGCCGAGTGTCGTCGTTGACGGCACCGCGCTCGTCTTTCGACTGCCTCGCTTCCTCTACGGGCGCGGGGACGCGTGAGTCAGCGCACAGTCAAAGTAACTGGTGTGCGTTGAATGTCTGTTGTCGTCGAGGTTCTGCTGGGTCAGCTCACCGATGTGGTCCCGGCCGGCCTACGCGACAGCATCTGCGATATTGCTCGGCCGCTGACGCCTCGATGGTGGGTCGCCATTGCGAGGCCAACAATCCGGCGAGCTATGCCAATGTCGTTACCGTTGCAGTGGTTTGGGGCGCCTCTCTGGCACTATCTTTGATGCCAGTGCGGTTCCCCAGACTTGGACAGATGCCAAGTGGCAGTCCATCCTCGCCTACCTCCGCAATGGAGGCAGGTAGTCGGCATATGGATTATGGTCGAGTCTGGCGTCGATAGGACCCAGACCGATGCATTCTGCTTCAGTTCCTCGCGCGCTGTCCCTGCAACCCACACTTCAGCCCATCGACGGCCAGCACCCAGTGTCTGATTGACCCGCCGGCTGTGCGTCAGCAGCGGCTTCAGACGGGTCTGCGCCTGACGGGGATTTTGTATTGACGGGCTCTGCAGACAGCGCGTGGAAGCAACGACGCGAGGCCGTGGCCACAGTATGGACTGCTGTGGTCAGCGGGATGGTCGCCGTGGTTTGCCTTGCGGATCTATATGAAATATGCTCTGGATCCGCGCTCTGCTCGGTGCAGGGTGGTGAACCGCGAGCGTACTACTCGTAGCGACGCAACCGCTGCGGATCAGGAGGCGATCCCACCTCGAGCCTGTACGCTCGCTGAATTCAGCTGTGGTCCTGCCGGGAGCGGGGCCCGGCTGACTCTCGCGCTCGCGTAACTGGTCTCAGGGACCGAGCGTGGGAGACGAGAGTATCTTCAGTTGTTGGTCCTGCCGGGAGCAGAACCCAACTGGCTCGTACTCGTGTTCCTGCCGGGAGCGGGGACCGGGTGCGAGTTGATACTTTCGAATGTCCGGATGGACAGTCAACCGTATTCGTGTTACTGCCGGGAGCAGCGGCCGGGTACGGGCGACATACATTCAGTGGGCCAGACGAGAGGTTGGCATCCCCGCCTTTGATTCCAGGGCGGTCGAGCAGCAGCCTGCAGGTGGCGGGCTGCTGCCGACCGACCCTAGGCTCCCGTTCAGCTTTCTTCCGCGTGTCGCATGGCCGTGGATGGAGGTATGGGCGAGGGTCGACCTCACTCGCCGCCGTTCATTACGGCAGACGCGGTCGGCCCCGTCTCGACGCCCTCAAGGGCGGGGGACGGGCCACGACATGCCGCCCTCCGAGTAGTTATGGAGGTACGTGGCGCCGTCAACACGCTCCCGAGTAAGTCGGTGTGACTGGGAGCGCCCCGCACGACTACCCGTCCTAAATGGGGATCGTGGTGTTCGTGTGGGGCAACAGGCGAGTGCGGCGCGCTCCACGGTCAATCTCTGACCCTTCGGCCCGCGTGGCGTAGGGCCTGAGAGACGGCCGCCGAGGATGTCGGGCGGGTTCGGTTCGGTCGAATGGACCTGTCACTGATGACACCGGACTCGACTGGGGCGTTGCCGGAGGCGATGGCGGGAGGGCACTCGATGGGCCCGCCATCGACCACTGATGGGAGATTGGCGCGTGGGCCATGGTTGTTGGGCGCGTGGGCCGAGGTGGTTGGCGCGTGGGCCAAGGGTGGACGAGGATGGCCAAGGCTGGCCGAGATAGGCCGAGGTTGGCCGAGATCGGCCGAGGTCGGCCGAGGTTGGCCGAGATTGGCCGAGATTGGCCGAGATTGGCCGAGATTGGCCGAGGTGGGCCGAGATCGGCCGAGGCTGTCCAGAGATCCGCCGAGAGCGTCCCTCACTCGCCTCTTTCTGTGTAGGGACTTTGAGTAGATGCTTGACTAGTCTCACGCTCGGATTCAGATTCAGAGAGATCCACTGGCTGCTACCAGACCAGCTCTGGGCGCACGCCAGATGGGCAGGTTGATCGATCCACTCGTGGTCGATCTTTCAATTGCCTTGCGCGACGCATGATTTCGGCCGATGTCGTCGATGGGGCAACAATGGTCGATTGACGACACGGTCGGAGTAATGCTCTTCGACGTCGAAGCAGCAGACCGTATGGGCAGGATCATCAACTCGCTCAGTTAAAATTTGGGTCACGACGAAGCAGCAATCAGGTCGGCAGCTGCTATCGTTTAAGTCGACAGTGGCAACGGTGTTTGACACTGTTGATGAGTGCAACTGTGGCGTGCTTGCCACCCAAGCGAGTGTAGGCCCGACTCGCGTCGGGTGCTATTTCCTCATCGTCATCGCTACGGCGGGGGCGGGGGGGTTTTACCGGAGCACCGGACTACTCGCTGGGATAGTTGCGAGATCGGTCGATAATCACGATCGGTCTCTCGGGCGCATGGTCGTGCGACGTCAGCGACTCAACCGCCAGTTGCCATCCCTTACCTTTGAGGTGATTCGAGGAGGTCTATGCGTGGGGTTCAGCTGAGCTTAGGCCGTTCCGGGCATCGACCTTCCATCATACTACCTCAAAGGTCGAGCGTGGGGAGGCTCAGCAGCCCACCACAGGGAGGTTTCGTCAGTCTCGGCGTCGCATCTGCCGCGCCGAGATTCGACGGACCGAAGGGGTAGAGGCTAGCGCTCTCGGTCGAGAGAAGCGCATTACTCAAGACAATGATTACTACATCATGCACGACCTCGAGCGTGCAACGCCGCACAGTGCTCAGGGTTCGAGCAGGTGCAGGCGAGTGGAGGGGCCCCTGGCAGAGGAGGCGTGAATCCTTTAGGATTCTCGCCCGCTCTGCTGAGGGGAGGGGACGGTCGACTGGGCCGGTCGCTCGACCCGATTCTACTCTACTCTCAGTCTACCATTCATGGACAATAGTGTCTGTGACGGCGGTCACATTCACAGCGAGGTCAGTTCACAGCCGAGCAATCGATCCTGACACGCTCCACTTTCAGGGCTCGCCGCGGCTCGAGCAAGGTCAATGGCGATCGGCATCTTGCCAGCTGTGGCTTGCCCGTCTACCGCTACCGCGCCTTCAGATACAGTCGCCCCTCCCGCCCACGCCGGCGACTGTCTGAGGTGCAGTTGACATCTGGATGACTGCGCATAATGGGGTTGACCCGCCGCGCAGCAACCCGATGTTCACGATTTAGGTTTCCGTCGAGTGACGAGTCTCGTCCGAGACGTCTAGTCTCATCCCGCCTCGTGGCATACCTGTTCTAGTGTGTCATGGGTGTCCCAGTGGTGTTCTCGTGTGTGGGGGAGGCTCAGCAGCCCACCACAGGGAGGTTTCGTCAGTCTCGGCGTCGCATCTGCCGCGCCGAGATTCGACGGACCGAAGGGGTAGAGGCTAGCGCTCTCGGTCGAGAGAAGCGCATTACTCAAGACAATGATTACTACATCATGCACGACCTCGAGCGTGCAACGCCGCACAGTGCTCAGGGTTCGAGCAGGTGCAGGCGAGTGGAGGGGCCCCTGGCAGAGGCACGAGTATGGGCCAAAAGCGTCGAAAATGTCCGAAAAAGCGTGAATCGAGATTGTTGCAGCTCCGCAGCCAGCGCGGGCTGCCAGGACGCACCGCTCGCGCGTTCGGCACACTCGGTGGACCCCACCGAGTGTGCCGAACCAACTGGAGTGAGTAGGCTCGATGCCGTGCTCGCTGTGGGGCTGCAACAAACTCGCCGCCGAGCGTGCCACCGACGGCGTCCCGTCGGAGGTGATGGAGTGTGAGACCTGAGGCTGCGGAGGTGACGCCTGAGGTACCGGCCCGTGCACAACGACTCAGCCGGCGACCGCCACGGGCTCAGACGAGACCTGTCGACTCGTTACGGCTCAGCTTCACCGTGGTCCTCGGGCGTCTGTCGACGTCAGGACCACCCATACAGCTTGCGGGTTTGAGGTCGCAGGAGCCAAGATGGTGGCGTTTGGACATCCCAACCATCCCACAAGACAGCCTGTGGGTGATGGCGGGACGGCGCAGTGTCTGTGGCACTCGGCAGTAGGCACCCGCGGCACGGCCCCGCTGTCGGCTCTCGCGGGCTGCGGAACCGGCCCCAGAAGGGGACGGTCCGGGCGAGTGTGGCAGCTCCTGCGCTAGTATGGGCACCATCTATCACAACACTACTGACCCTGGCCATTAGAGGTGCCAGGAATAGCGTCAGGAGCCGGTAGTAGTCAAAACCCCTCATATTTGAGACATCGTGGCCCATATACTCGTGCAACAACCCCGTGGGTCGGCGGTCGGGAAAGGGGGGGTGGTTTCGCGTAGCCTGCACACGTGTTTTGAGTTAGATCTACGTTCATCGTACATCTCTCCAGGCACGCGAAAACGAGACCCTGTGCAGGGATGTGTCGTCCCCGTTTTAAGGGACAGAGTACTTTACACATGCACGACCCTGCCGTGAGCGGTGAGGAGCCCCCCAGCGACTCCGGCCTGAGTCGAGGCCTGAGCGGCAAAGTCGCGGCTCTCTCCATCCCGGTCGTAGCCGTACGAAGAGCTCTCTACTTTTTCTCGCCGTCCTTCTCCGCCTCCATCAGCGCCTTCATCTGCGCGAGCTCGTCATCGACGCCGCTCTGCGAGGCGGCGAGAGGGGGTGCGAATGCTGCAGTGCGCTCGGCGGGGACTCTTGGAAACGCTGGGAGGCGAAAGTTCGGAGGAGGTGAACGACAGCCGCGGGTGGCTCTAGGGGCGTAGCCGCGATCAGCCGGGGCCGCCGCACCTGCGGCAAGATGTTGCGCTTCATCTTCTCGAGCTCATCGTCCACGCCGCCGCGCTCCAGCGCCTGACAACAGAAAGACACGGCTCGGCGGTTTCTTGTCTCGAGCGAGGCTCGTCCATCGCCGCCGGCGCTCGTGCGCGCCTTGAACTGCGCGTCAAGGGAAGAGCCGGAGCCGATACCTGTGGGACGGGTCGCCGACCAAGTCAGCGACATGTCAGCGACGGGCAGGCACGCCGCCGTGGCCGGAGGCGCCTATCGGACGCGGCACGGGCTCGTCCATGGACATGTCGCGGACGTGTCCGGAGGTGGCGCTGGGGGGGGGGGGGGGATGCCAGAGGAGGACGACGCGGCGAGCTGCTTGGACACCTCCGCCTCTGCCTCGAGCTTGTCCACCTTCGGGGGGAGGGGGGGGGAGGAGGGGGAGATCGAGGGGAGATCGAGGGGAGATCGAGGGAAGATCGAGGGGAGATCCGAGGGGAGATCGAAGGGAGATCCGAGGGGAGATCGAGGGAGATCGAGGGGAGATCTCGAGAGAAGATCGAGGGGAGATCGAGGGGGGAGTCGGGGAGATCGGCTCGAGCACTCTCCACGATCGGGGGAGGGGGGGAGATCGAGGGAGATCGAGGGTGTGGGACAGGGGGAGATCGGCGAGCTCTTCCCACCTTCTCCGCCATCTTGTCGAACGCAGCCATCGAGGAGCCGTCGCCGATGCCGGAGAGCATGTCGTTCACCTTGGTCGCGGCCTACACTCCTTCATTCGACTTTGGCACCGGGTCTGCGAGGGGACTCCACGCCGAAGGTCGTGCCGCGGCCTTGGCCGTGCGGGCGCGCGCGATGATCTGGTCCTTCTTGGCTTTGGCCTCGGCCATCTTCGCCTCGAGCTCCTACAGGGGTGAGCACGCCAGCCTCGGGGCGGGAGGGCGGTGTTGTGCAGAGGCCTCCGGAGCGGGCCGCGTGAGTACGAGGGGCTGTCTGAGCTTGTGCGTCTTGGGTCCGTGGTTGTGTTTTTGTGTGAGTACGAGGGGCTACGAGGGACAGTGAACCCAGCGGAAGGCAGCGGAAGGCAGCGGAGTCCGTGCCCTCTCGAGCGCCGGGTGGGTGACAAGGGTTCGCCTCCCGCTCCTAGACATTTCCTAGGGCCGCTCTCCTTCATGGAGTGTCTAGGAAGTGTCTCCTTCATGGAGGTGTCTCGGAAGTGTCTCGGAAGTGTCTCGGAAGTGTCTCGGAAGTGTCGCTCTCCTTCATGGAGTCGTACAGCGACGTCAGCGAGCCGGCGTTGCCCTCGACCTGCGGTCGCTCCTTCAGAGTGAACGCGTCGCACTCGTACCGTTGGCTACACAGCACGCGTCGCCCTCCGCCTGCCCTCGCAAGTTGTCGACGAGCTCCAGCTGCTGCGACCGGCGGCCGAGCGCCTGCCGGGCGAACGAAGTGTCTCGGAAGTGTCTCGCGAGCGTCTCGGAAGTGTCTCTGCTCCGAAGCGTCTCGGAGGCGTCTCCGAAGTGTCTCGGAGGCGTCTCCGAAGCGTCTCTGAAGCGTCTCGGAAGTGTCTGGCCGAGCGCCTCTCTGGCCAGCTCCTCCTCGCCTTTCTCAAGCGCAAGCTGTGCGCGCTGGTACCACTTGTCCGCCTCGCCCTGCGCCGCCGGCCGAGAGGGCGGCGGCGGGTGAGGGCGCGACCAGGGCAGTGGTCGCTGGCAGGGCGCCAGCGCCGATGAGAAGGAGTGGCAGTGAGTGGCCGCGGTGGTTTGGGGCGGCGAGGGCGGCAGTGGTGGGGGAGGAGAGGGCGGCGAGGGAGGCGGCGAGGTTCGTTGGCGAGGGCGGCGCGGGTGGGCGTTGCGACGGCCGCGCTGGCCGGCGAGGGCCGGCGAGCGGCCGCCTGTGCGAGCTTGGACTGCTCCTCGGCGCGCTTGGACGAGGCCGACACCTCAGCGTAGGCCTGGCGGACCTTGGTGAGGTCGCGCTGCATGTCGGCGACGGCCTGCTCGAGCACCTTCTCCGGGTCCTCCATCGCGCCCAGCGCCTGGTTCACGTTCGACTTGACAAGCCGGACGAAGCGATCACCAAGGTTCATCGACGCTGCGGCGCGCGTCGGCGCCGCGGCGCGCGTCGGCGCGCCCGCGCAAGCGGGCCGCGCAGTGAGGGCGCACGGCGGCTGCGACGCGACGGCTGGACGTGCATGGGGCACGTACGCGGCGGCAGGGGCTGCTGCCAGCACAAAGAGCGCGAGGAATCTGTTTATCATGCTGGGGTGGCGTCGCTGCAAAAAGAATTAGGGCGGCGTACCGGGCGCTCGCACTGGCACTAACACAGGTACACCACGGGAGCCGCCTAAGCGACTCCTGCGAGAGTGGCGAGGCACTTAGCTCCGTGCACCCGCCCACCCCCAAAAAGAATTTTAGAAAAACTCCTGGCACAACACTGGGCACGGGACTGGAACAAATCTCTCTCTCGGGACTAGGCCGCGGGATGATGCGTGCGTGGTCTTGTAGTGGGTCTCGGAAGCTCTCCTCTCGGGCTAGGAGCCAGCCCCTCTCCCTTGCCCTCGGAACACAGACACAAACAAGCTCACAAGACACCATTGGCTTGGAGGCACCAGCGTGTTTCTTGTAATGACCAACATCCGTGTGTGTGTGTGTACTTGTTACGTGAAAACCCGCTGGGACCCGGACGCCAGCACACACGGCTAGATTTCATGGCGGGCCGCCTAGGCCCTGGGATCGGAGGTAGAGTCGGTGGTGGTGCCGCGCGCGGCGCGGGCTTCGCTGTCGGGGGCGTCTAGGGCGGGGTCGGGGAAGGAGGGTGGGGTCGGTCGCATTATTGGCGGCCGCGCGGCGGTGGGTGCAGAGAAGACGCGCCGCCGTTGCACCATCATCGGTCCCACTGGAGCAGGCCGATCTCCTAAGCTGCAGCACGCCACTGTTTAGCGCCACGATTGCCGCATAATGCTCTGCCGCTTGCTGCTGCTCGCCTCGCTGGCACCACGCGGGAGAGCTCCAGCGGCTGCCGTCAGCGCTCTCGCCGTCCGGCTTGCTCACCGTAGCGCCATCAACCCCACCGCACGCTCACTCGGCCGCTACTGCCGCCTACGAATGTCCGATAGCGAGCAGTATGACGTCGTGGTCGTTGGCGGTGGCGCGGCGGGTGTCTTCGGCGCGATCGCGGCCGCGCGTGCCGGCGCCAGCGTGCTCTGTCTGGAGGGCGGAAGCCAGCCGTTGCGCAAGGTGCGCATCTCCGGAGGCGGCCGCTGCAACGTAATGCACGACGCGCAGACGTGGCAGGCGTCTCGAGACGCAGTCGCGCAAAGGTACCCCCGCGGCGCCGACCAGCTGCTCGGGTCTCTCGCCTCGCGCTTCTCGCCGGAGGAGACGCAGGCACATGCACATGCACATGCACATGCACATGTCACGAGAGGAGCAGACCAACACGCAGCGGATGGCCGACTCTCCCGCAGGCGTGGTTCGAGGCGGAGGGTGTGCAGCTGAAGGTCGAGGCGGACGGCCGCGCCTTCCCCACCACCGACAACTCGGCGACCATCATCGACGCGTTGCTCGGCGCTGCCGAGCGGGCCGGCGTCGTTCTGCGGACGCGCGCAAAGGTGTCCGACCTGGCGCACGACAGCGGCGCAGCTCCGCCGCGCTTCGGGCTGAAGTACGCCAGCGCCAGCGGCGGCGAGACGGCGGCGGTGCGCTGCAGCGCGGTGCTGCTCTCGACGGGCAGCTCGGCGCACGGGCTGGCTGCAGGCCTGGGACACCGGATCGTGCCGCTCATCCCGTCCCTCTTCTCCTTCCGCTTGTGCGCGGGCGGCGTGCTCGACGCGACGCTGGCAGGCAGGCTTCTCTGGTAGGCAGGACACGGCGCACACGCGTGGGGAGGTGGTCGAGAAAGGAAGAGCCACGCAGCTGTGCACCGAGATTGGCAGCTCGGGCATCACCTCGTTGCGGCGGACGGAGGGAGAGATGCGCCGAACGAGTGGGTGGGAGACAGGCTCGTGCCACGACCGGTAGTATCAGATGGGGCGTACGAAGGGTAGCGCCTCGCCGCCCTGCGACTCCTCGCGAGAGAGAAGCCCCCCCCCCCCCCCCCCCGGCTCGTGCTTGCGCGGTGCCGCCCCAGCGTACTACAGCGTTGCTCTCCGCCTCGGCCTCTGCTCCGCAGGCGTCTCGGTACCCGACGTGGAGCTGTCCCTCGAGCTGAAAGCGTCGGAGAGCGGCGGCGGCGGAGGAGGCGGCGGCAGAGGCGGCGGAGGCGGAGGCGGAGGCAGGGGCGGTGGCAAAGGAAGGGGGCGCGGCCGGGGGGGGCGCAGCCGTACCGGTAGAGGAGGCGGGCCTTCGCCGTCGCTCTCTTCGCGTGGCCCTTTGCTGGTGACGCATCGCGGAGTCAGCGGGCCCGCGGCACTCAAGCTCAGCGCGTTTGCTGCGGTGGAGCTGGCAGAGGCGGGGTACGCCGGCGCGCTCAAGCTCAACCTGCTTCCTGCGCTTAGTGGAGCGGGGGTGGTTGGTGCTCTGGAGGCATTCACCGTCGACGGTCGGCGGAAGCTGGTGCGCAACGCCAATCCATTCGGGCTGCCTGGGAGGCTGTGGGAGGCGGTGGCGTGCGGCGGAGGCGACGAGGCGGAGGCGACGGGCGCCAAGCGGTGGGGAGAGCTGCGCCGTGCCGAGGTCGAGGCGCTGTCCTCGCGACTCACGGCGACACCGCTGCCCTTCTCTGGCAAGGACTCGAACAAGGACGAGTTCGTCACTTGCGGAGGCGTGGACTGGAGAGACGTCGACGCGACGCAGATGCAGTCGAGGCTCGTCCCGGGGCTCGTTGTCCTAGAAGCGCACGCACCCCGCTGCAATCCGCCGGATTCGGCTGTATTCGCCGTGTCCCTCGTCTTCACGCGGCGCTCCGAATGCGCGGCGCGAGACCGTCTTCCCGCCCTCAGGGTCCCGTACTCATACACCGCAGGCTCTTTTTCGCGGGCGAAGTGCTCGACGTCGACGGCGTCACCGGCGGCCACAACTTTCAGTCCTGCTGGACGACGGGGCACGTGGCGGGGAGCGGCGCCGCCGAGCACGCCGCGGCGTGCAGCGTGGCGCCGGAGGCGGTGGCGCCGGAGGCAGGGGCGGCAGCAGACACATTCCGTTTGCGAGGGGGCTGGCGCGCGGCCGCTTGCGCCGCCGCGTCAGGCGGCCAGCACGCCGCTCTAGCCGCAACCCTGACCCCGACCCTGGCCCTGACCCTGGGTTTGCCCCTGCCCCTGCCCCTGCCCCTGCCTCTGCCCCTGCCCCTGCCCCCGCCCCTGACTCTGACCCGACTGTAGGCCGGCACATTGCCGCCCGCGCGACGCTCTGCGCGCGGCCGCGTGCGAGCGGCGCCGAGATGGGCATGGCGCCGGACTTGCCCTCCCTCTATGCGGCGCTGCTCGTCGATCCTCCGCTGCAGGTTGGTGTGTGACGAGACGAGTGTTTCGCCCCCCCCCCCCCCCGCTCTGTGCGTAAGAGCCCTGAGTCGTTTTACTCCATCCGATTGCTGTTCAGGTCGACGGCGTGCGGGTCAACCCGTCAGGCTGGTTCGCGGTGGCGGTGGTTGTCGCCAACTCGCTGTTCGCGCCGTGGGGCATCGTCAACGTACAGCGCCGCGGCGGGCTCGGCAATCCGTGGTGGCGGGGCGATAGTCCTCCGCTCAGCGGAACGGACGACGGGGAGGCCGAGGCAACTGAGAACAGGAAGGAGGAATGGCGTCGGTGAAAGCTCCCAATTGCGGTTTGCGCGTTTAGATGGTTTGTTTTTGTTTTCTCTCTCTGGAGCTATTGCAATAAGTGCCTCGCCACCCTCTCTACGCAGGAGTCGCTTAGTAACGGGCTTAGGCGGCTCCCGTGGTGTACCTGTGTTAGTGCCAGTGCGCGCCAGTCCCGTGCCCAGTGTTGTGCGACGGCCGACGGAGTTTTGTTGTAAAATTCTCACATGCAGTTCGAGACTGCGCCCACGGCGGGCACGTCGCCCCATGGTGCGCGTAGCTATGACAGGGACCGCGGCCGCGGAGCCGGCGGCGGACGGGGCTGGCGCGCAAGCGCCGGCCACCGTCGTGCCGCCGGGAACGCGCCGCGGACGACCCTGGAATAGCAGCCATCGCGCGCACATGGAAGACTGCCTCATTGCCGCAAGGCTCGCAGGTGTGTCGCAGCTCAGGGATGAGTGCCCTGGCTACGGGACGGCGACCTTCGAGCTGAAGTCCGAGAAGGCCGCGGGTGACCGCGAGCCTGTGCAGGCGGCGGAGCGCTCGTTCATCGAGCGCACCGCGTCGCGGAAGGAGAAGCCGACGGAGGAGCAGAAGGAAGCTCGGGCCGCGGCTCGCAGGGCCAAAAAGGCCCGGCAGAAGAAGAACAAGGCGGAGAAGGCTGCGGCGGCGGCTGCGAGCGAGGCCGAGCGTGCGGACTACCCGCACGCGCAGCTGCGCGAGAACGTCGAGTTCGTGATGGAGGGCCTGGAGGGTGCGACGCAGGCGGCGCGCATCCCCACAGGGTCCAACATTCAGGTCGCCTACTCGCTGCCTCCCGAGGGGGGCAGCGGGTTCGGCGACCTGGTGTACGCCACGGTCCCTCTGGGCTCCGTGGCGACGAAGGTCGCCCGGGACTGGCTCGCCAACGAGCTCTACGAGCCGTCCCGGCGCGGCAAAATTGATGCGGCCTGCAGGGACCGAAAGGTCGCCGACCTGATCACGGCTGCCGGCGCCTCGGCGCCGGCCGACGCCGTGTTCAGCGGCAGGTTCGCGACGGGCGAGGCGCCCCGCCCGACGACCTCCGCCTCCAAGGCGGACGAGGGAGACGGCGTCGGCGGCGATGGCGGGACCGGCATCGAGCACTTTGACCTTTTCGAGCCGGACCCCACCCCCATGGAGGATCTCTGAGGTCCTCCCCAGTCTCACCCACCTTACCTCTGCCCCCTCCTCCCCCCATCCCTCTGCCTCCCATAGGGCAGGATAGCACTAGCATATGCGCCGAGTGCGCACACTGGGCCCACATAGATGCGACCCGCCCACTCGAGTGCGGCGCCCGGATGCTAGTGCTTGAGAAGACACCACAAAACGCGGCACGGCCCGTTTTGGATGTCTGCGGAGATTCATTTTCTGTCTTAGCACACACAGTGAGTCCGGCGCTGCTTGCAGCGCTCTGGGTGGTAGTGGCGGCGCTCCAAGAGTGGTGCTCTTGGGAAGAGGTTCCTCCTTTCCGCTCCCCCTCGGCTTCCGAGTCGCCCAAGCGACAGCGAATGGCAATCGATGGACGCCGCTTCTGGAGCAACTCAGTTAATCGCGACATGCTGCGCGTTGCGCGCGGGCAGAGCTATGCCGGCAACATGATCTGCCTCGCACCCGGTCTTCACGTCTCCAAATTTTCGCGCGGGCAGAGCTAGGCGATCCGTCCGATTCGGAGAACGAGGGCGAGGGCGAGGAGGAGGCGGAGGCGGAGGCGGAGGCGGAGGCGGAGGACGAGGACGAGGACGAGGACGAGGACGAGGACGAGGACAGCGACAGCGGCGACACACCCCTCAAGCTACAGACGAACCTCACGACGGAGGTGGAGAGGGAGGTGGACCTCTTCTTGGAGTCGGAGAGGAGGAGCAGTTCACCTTCGAGGAGTTCTACTGCACGCTGCCCCCGTGGGCGCGCGGCCGGCAGAAGGAGGTGCTGGCCGCGCTCAAGCGGCTCGTCAACGGCTACATGTGTCGCCGGCGAAGCTAATCATGGACGACGACGACGACCATAGCACAGCCGCCAACTGCTAAAATCATGAGAGACCCACGCCCGCCAAGAGGTCCTCTCGGCCAAGAGGTCCTCACACCAGTCGCCAGAGGTCCACGACACCATCGGTGACGCTTGCCTCCTCACCTCCTCGAGCAGGCCCTCATCACACCGCATTTACGTCACCGGCGTACCTTCTCCTGGAAAAGTTATTAGCAACATGCCGGTTTCGGACATCGGCGAACGATGAAGGGTGCCGCCGGCACACAAATGGAGTCCAGCGATGTGGGACCTCAGTCCCAGAAGCTTGGAGCTTCAGGCCGCGACCACGTGGCTAGGTGGACACTAAAGTGCCATTTTGGCGCCAAATCTTGGCGGGAAATGACACGTGGTTGGCGGGAGTGTGGTGTGGCTGCGCTGCTCGACAGCGCTGCTGTTGAGCGCCAGCTGCTGCTCCCTTCAGCCAGACGGCCGGGCCTGCGCAGCACGACCGCTGGCCTCCCTCCTGCATCACAGGAGCGCGCCAAGGCGCGCGTCTGGGCAAGCAGTGCGTCTCATCGCGATGCGAGAGTCGACGCTGTGACGCCGCCGCTCGCCGGCTAGATGACAGTGGCAGCATTCGAATACGCGTCGAGCTGTGCGTACCAGCACTTGTATGCGAGCTAATTGTGTCCCTGTGCTGCTGTGGGGTGCGTGGGCTCAGCTGCGGAGCACGTACTGGGCGGCGGTAGGGGGGTGACCATCCACTTTGCCGCGCAGCAGGGCCAGCTCGTCGCCGTCCGAGCGATCCTCGCGCAGTCGGGTGCATCTCCCGCCATCAGCACAGCCATCAGCACAGCCCTGCCATCAGCGTAAACAGACACTCATCAAAACGTCGGCCAAGTGCGGCCGTGCAGCAGTGTCGATCGCGACTGCCATCACCGCCGCCCAGCACTAAGGGGCGGCTGCTCCTCTGGGAGGAGGACCTGGAGGAGTTGCGGAGCGGTGCTGGCGGGGGAGGGGGCGGGAAGTCCCGCCACGAACGCCGGCGGGGGGAGCGGCGGGAGCTGACCACGGTGCTCGCGGATTCGACCATCCGCCTTCTGACTGCGAATCCGACGGCGGCTTCTGTGAGGACGACGGCTTCTATTAGAAGCCGTCGTCCGCGTTTTGCCTGTTGTGTGAATCGTGCGTGTGCGAGAGACTTTTGTTGTAAAATTCTTTTGCGAGGAGGCGGCCGGCAAAACACGCGGCGCGCGTAACGCGGTGGAAGAGAGAGAACACCAGCATCGGCACCAACGGCGACGCCCGGTGGTTTGCCACCGCGTGCGCGGGGTTGCCACGTAACGAGAGAGGAGAGTTCCTACATTCCAAATTCTTTTTGAAAGCGCCTTCGTTGTTAATAATACAAACCCAATGGTCCCTTGCGAGCGGTCCTTCGTCGCAGTGACACAATTCTTTTTAGCGAGGCGGCGGGCGAGACGGCGGTGCGGCGGGCGACGGGCGGCTGGCGTCGTGGGCGAGCGTGGGGTGGGCGCCGGAGTGGGAGTGGTGGTGTGTCTGCTCCTGTGGTGCGGGCGACGGCTTCCTAGGAAGCCGTCGCCCGCGAGGAAGCCGTTGCCCGCGCCTCGCCTTGTCGCGTGAATCGTGTCGTGCGGCCGCCGGTCGTAAAATTCTTTTTAGCACGTAGAATGGTCGCTCTCTGCTTGATTGCAGCCTGGACCCTGCGCTCGCCGAGGCCTTCGCTGCTACCTGCAGCGTCGCTGCGACCGGCAGCTTCGCTGCTACCTGCAGCGTCGCTGCGACCGAGCAGCGTCGCACAACGAGCGTGGCAGCCTCAATCGCAATGCCGGTCGCACACGCCAGTCATGCGGGAGCCGGAGCCGCTTCTGTCTCGCATCGCTAGGCTGCCGCGGCGCGTGCTCCACTCCATCACGGAGGGGGCCCCGCCTCCGCCCGGCGAGCGGCGTGTCGGCGTCGCCTTTGTGATGGGCTACCTCTGGCCGGAGCGAGGCGTGCGGACGGCCCGGCTGCGTGTACTCGCGTCCCTCGCGCTGCTCGTCGTGGCCAAGGTCTTCATCGTGCGCGTGCCCTTCATGTTCAAGCGCGCGATCGACGCCGTCGTCGACGGCGCCGTGCCGCGCTCCACCAGCGTCGGGCTCATGTTTGCGTACGGCGTCTCACGCGCGGTGACCCTACCAAACCCTAAACCCAAACCCACACCCAAACCCTAAGCCCAACCCTAACCCTAACCCTTAGCCCTAGGTGTACACCTTCCTCCAAGAGGGGCGCTACCTCCTCTTCACTCCAGTCGGCCAGTCGGCGCTGCGGCGCTTCACCGCAGACGCCTTTGCACACGTGCAGTCGCTCGACGCGATGTGGCTCGGCGACCGCTGAGATATGGGGAGATGTGGGGAGATATGGGGGGATATGGGGGGATATGCGCCTCGTGCGCGTCGCTCACGCGTGGGCTCGAGATCTGGGGAGATCTGGGGAGATACGGCTGTCCCCCAGAGGGCTGTGCCGAATGGTGACTGGTTCATGTATCGCAGTTCGCCATACTAGTAACTCCGCCCGTTCGCCAACTCCGCAGGCGGCCAGTCTACGGGAGAGCTGTCGCGCGTCTTTGCGCGAGGCATGCGCGGCATGAACGCTCTGCTGCGACTCGTCGTCTTCAACATCGGGTTTAATTAAGACTAATTAAGACTAATTAAGACTAATTAAGACTAATTAAGACTAATTAACACTAATTAACACTAATTAACGCACGTCGTCTTCAATATCGGGCCGACGCTGCTCACTCAGTAGGAGGTCGTTAATCAGTTTATCAGCTGAGGAATTCTAATGAATAGGCCGACGCTGCTCGAGACTGCAGCCGTGCCTGTGAACGGCGTCTCTTCACACCTCGCGCTGTGAACAGGCCGACGCTGCTCGAGACGGCGCTCGCGCTCTGGCTGCTGGGGAGGAGGTACGGAGAGAGAGAGACTTTGAGCTACACCAGACAAGTCTATCACTCACCCAGCATTGTTTTCTTTCGAGGTACGGGGGCGCTTTCCTCGCCGTCTCGCTAGCCACGGTCTCGGCCTTTGTCGGCTGGTCTCTCCTCGTCGAGCAGCGGCGGCCTGTTCACAGCTCGAGGTGTGAAGAGACCGCTGCTCACAGGTCTCTCCTCGTCGTGCAGCGGCGGGTGGCTCTGCTCTGCGCCGTCAACGACACGGACAACGTGCTCTTCACCAGGCGGGAGATCTGGGGAGATGTGGGGAGATATAGGGAGATATAGGGAGATCCCCACATCTCCCCACATCTCCCCATCTCTCCCCACATCTCCCCACATCTCCCCAGGCTCTTCAACGCCCTCCTCTGCAACGAGGCGGTGCGCACCAATGCCAACGAGGACTTTGAGGTGCGGCGGTACGACGACTCCCTCGCCCTCGCGGAGAGGCTAGCGGTGGCAGATGCCAAGACAGCCCTGGCCATAACCATAACCACAACCATGGTACGTCTTCGGTCCCCCGCGGGAAGCCCCGCGCCAGAGGACAACAGCGTCTGTTCCACACACGCACAGGCGCACACACACATGGCTCGGACACCCCCCACAGTGTAGTGTAACCCTAACCCTAACCCCAAACCTAACCCTAGCCCTAACCCTGACCCTGGCCCCAGGCTCGCGCAACCCTACCCCTAACCCTAACGCTAACCCTAACCCTAACCCTAACCCTAACCCTAACCCTCACCCTCACCCTCACCCAACCCTCACCCAACCCTAACCCTCACCCTCACCCTCACCCAACCCTCACCCAACCCTCACCCAACCCTCACCCTCACCCCAGGCTCGCGGTAGCAGACGTCAAGACAGTGGCAGCGCTGAACGTCGGCCAGGCCGTCTGCTTCTGGGGCGGGCTGGGCTGCATGATGGTCCTCTGCGCCGGCTGCGTCTCGAGCGGCGCGCTGACAGTGGGCTTGCTCTAGATCTCTCCCCATATCTCCCCACATCTCCCCATATCTCCCCAGGCGCGCTGACAGTCGGCGACGCCGTCGCGATCAACGGGCTGCTGCTGCAGCTGCAGCAGCCGCTCGCCTCGCTCGGGTTCACGTACCAGGAGATTCGGCAGGCCATATCTCCCCATACCTCGCCATATCTCCCCATATCTCCCCACATCTCCCCATATCTCCCCATATCTCCCCACACCTCCCCACATCTCCCCACATCTCCCCATATCTCGTACCAGGAGGCACAGGCCCCCCCCTCTTGCCCTCCCCCATGCGACTCAAGCGGTGGGTGTCGGACACAGTGCGCGCGCTGTGCAGCGGCTGCGCAGTGTTACGGCGGTGGGCTGCAACATTGCTGCAACACCCGTAGGCCACCGCAGACATGCGGCAGCTCCTCTATCTCCCTGTATCTCCCTATATCTCCCCATGTCTCCCCATATCTCCCGGCAGGCCACCGCAGACATGCGGCAGCTCCTCGCGCTGCTGCGCCGGCTGCCGCGCGTGCGCCCTCCCGCGGGCGCACCGCCACTCGCCTCCGCCGGCACCGCCTCGCGGCTGCGCTTCGACGGCGTCTCGTTTGGGTACGACGGATCTCCCCACACCTCCCCACATCTCCCCACATCTCCCCACATCTCCCACATCACCCCCCATCTCCCCACACCTCCTCACATCTCCCCACATCTCCCCACATCTCCCCACATCTCCCCTCATCTCCCCACATCTCCCCACATCTCCCCACATCTCCCCGTAGGTACGACGGATCTCGCCGTGATCTCGAGGACGTCAGCTTCGAGGCCGCACCAGGCACCCGCACCGCCGTCGCCGGCCGACGCGGCTGCATCCCTCTAGCAAAGGACAAGGCGGCACCGGCTCTCTCCGCAGGCACCCGCACCGCCATCGTCGGCTCGTCTGGCTCGGGGAAGTCCTCCCTGCTCAAGCTGGCGCTGCGGCGGCTGCAAGGCCCCGCCTTCTGATGGGCGCTCGAGTGGCCAAGCGAGGCTTGTTGGCTCACCAGGCGCTGCGGCTGCACGACCCCGGACGCGGCCGCGTGACGATCGACGGTGACGACATCGCGGCGGTCTCGCTGAGCTCGCTGCGGCAGCGCGTGTCCCTCGTGCCGCAGGAGAAAGCCCACATCTCCCCACATCTCCCCACACCTCCCCACATCTCCCCATCTCTCCCCGCATCTCACTGCATCTCCCCACATCTCCCCACACCTCCCCGCATCTCCCCACATCTCCCCACATCTCCCCACATCTCCCCATATCTCCCCATATCTCCCCGTAAATCCCCACACCTCCCCACACCTCCCCACACCTCCCCACACCTCCCCACACCTCCCCACACCTCCCCACACCTCCCCCACACCTCCCCCACACCTCGCCCACACCTCGCCCACACCTCCCCACACCTCCCCACACCTCCCCACACCTCCCCGCACCTCCCCACACCTCCCCACACCTCCCCACACCTCCCCACACCTCCCCACACCTCCCCACACCTCCCCACACCTCCCCACACCTCCCCACACCTCCTCACATCTCCCCACATCTCCCCACACCTCCCCACACCTCCCCACACCTCCCCACATCTCGTGCCGCAGGACACGATCCTGTTCGACGACACTGCAGAGTACAACATCCGGTACGGCAATCTCTCCGCCAGCGACGAGCAGGTCGCCTCGTGCAATCTCGGGAATCATCTCGGGTCATCTCGAGTCATCTCGGGTCATCTCGAGTCATCTCGGGTCATCTCGGGTCATCTCGGGTCATCTCGGGTCATCTCGGGTCATCTCGGGTCATCTCGGGTCATCTCGGGTCATCTCGGGTCATCTCTCCGCCAGCGACGAGCAGGTCGCGTCGGCCGCCGAGCGGGTTGGCTTGCTCACGCCCGGCGGAGGCTTGACGCCGCCGCAGGGCTTCGCGACGCGCTGCAAGGTTGAAGACTGAGTGTTGGTCAGCTTGTTCATAGGCTCGACGCTGCCACAGGGCCTCGCGACGCGCGTGGGTGAGCGCGGGCTAGCAATCTCTGGAGGCGAGCGGCAGCGCGTCTCTCCCCATATCTCCCCACATCTCCCCACACCTCGGCTTGCAATCTCTGGAGGCGAGCGGCAGCGCGTCTCTCCCCATATCTCCCCACATCTCCCCACACCTCGGCTTGCAATCTCTGGAGGCGAGCGGCAGCGCGTCTCTCCCCATATCTCCCCACATCTCCCCACACCTCGGCTTGCAATCTCTGGAGGCGAGCGGCAGCGCGTCTCTCCCCATATCTCCCCACATCTCCCCACACCTCGGCTTGCAATCTCCGGAGGCGAGCGGCAGCGCGTCTCTCCCCATATCTCCCCACATCTCCCCACACCTCGGCTTGCAATCTCCGGAGGCGAGCGGCAGCGCATCTCTCCCCATATCTCCCCACATCTCCCCACACCTCGGCTTGCAATCTCCGGAGGCGAGCGGCAGCGCATCTCTCCCCATATCTCCCCACATCTCCCCACACCTCGGCTTGCAATCTCCGGAGGCGAGCGGCAGCGCGTCGCGATCGCGCGCGCACTGCTGACGACGCCGACGGTGCTGCTCTGAGAAGAGCCAGCTTCGTTCCTTCATTCATGCATTCATTCGTTCAGTATTCAATTAGGTGGTGCTCTGCGATGAGCCAACCTCGGCGCTCGACCCGGTGACAGAGGCGTCCGTGCAGGCCGTGCTCGACGAAGCCCTCGCCAACCTCACCGTACCTGTGAACAGCGTCTCTTCACACCTCGAGCTGTGAACAGGCCGTGCTCGATGAGGCCTTCGCCAACGTCACCGTGCTCACCGTGGCTCACCGGCTGCGGTCGGTGATGGACTACGACCAGATCCTGGTCATGCAGCAGGGGCGGCTGGTCGAGCGCGGGACGCACGCGGCGCTGCTCTGCGCAAACGGCACCTACGCTCGGCTGTGGCAGCGGCAGGCGGACGGCGGCGGCGATGGGGCGGACGCGTTTTGGCGCGACGGCATCCCCGACTACTGCGAGCTCGTCGACTCGGAGTCGATCGCGCGCTTGGCGATGGGCGACGTCGAGGACGCTCTCACCCTGCGGGCGCTGGACAGCGTGGACGGGAGGGGGCAGGGCCGCGGCGGGTGGCTCTGGTGAGAGTGCCTGAGAGGGAGAATAGGCTTATGTCGACGAACATTTTAGCCTGGCGCCGATGAGGAAAGACGATGTATGTTCAAAGGTGAGGGCAAAGATTTCATCAGGCAGAGAGGGGCAGGAACAACGGGAAAGGAATCGGAATCGGAAAGGCATATCCCTATTGTTTAGGGGCCCGATCAACTCACTGCGTGACTTGAGGCGACACCACGAACCGCCGTGCCCGTGCCCGTGTCTGTGCTAGATGGCTCGGGAGATAGGCGTTGACGTCAAGTTGTAGGCGGCCACCGCAAATCCCCACCGCATGCAGTTGGTTGGGCGGCACTGATGTGCAAGCCACGGTCGAGCGCCTGTCTTGCACTCGGCTGGCCCCGGCGTACGCATGCAGGGATTCCTGGGGCTGGGGGCGTCGTAGGGGCCCCACTGCTCAAGACGATGTAGTGTGCCATGACGAACAAGCTGGTCCAACGCCTGGCCCGGTGGCAGTGCGATGTCATCGACCACGACGATGCTCTGAGGTGTGGCGAACGCCTTCAAGCGACGCATGTCCCTCAAGGCCCCCTCGAAGGTGTGATCACCGTCGACGAGGATTAGGTCGCATGTGACATTGAAGACGCTGGCCGTGAGCGTTCTTCGCGTATCGCCGGCGTGGAAGTTGACTCGATGGCCGAAGCGCGTGAGCAGATCAGTGACCGGGCGGCTGTACTTGAACTTCATTAGGTCCCAGCTGTGCACTATGAGGTTGGCATTGGCCTCCAGCATTGCGGCGGTGCTGTGGCCGCCGTTCATGCCGATCTCGCAGTAAGTGCGCATGCCTGGCAGCCGCGCAAGGCTCAGCATGCGACGCACTTGGAACTCGCGAAGGTAGCCTGTTTGGTACCTCTCACTGATGTCGGCAGTCGCCATGACCGCATCAAGCAGATTCCACCAAGTGAAGACCGCAGCGGGAAGCTCGTCTTCGGTAGCGACAAAGCGTGGCTGGCCGATGCGAGCCTCAACAAGCCGCGGGCGAAACGTTGACAAGGCCGCATCGAGCTCACGCATATTGAAAACAGTAGGGTCGCGTCCTCCGATTTCCGTCAACTCAGCATCCACAGACCACACCCTTTACTCGTCTTAAATTCGGTAGTGGATCTGTGATGTGGGAAAGCAGCGAACCCGGCCACCCACAACGGCACCGCCCGCTTCCGCTTTTACCTGTGGGCCTAAGTAGCAAGAGAGAAGGGTCGGGGGGAGTGGGAAAATTCGATTTTGACGCGAGACAAAGCAAACGCCAACGGCGCTGCAAATGGTGGTCAGTCGCCGCCGTTTTACGCAAAGGAAGGACCAGAAGAGAGGGAGGTAGCGAGATAGAATTCTACCATAAGCCCCTCTCACAGCAGGCAGGCTGGCGAGATAGAAAGCGATCGCCTTTTGGATTCATACTACATACATACAGAAAAGAAAGAAAGAAAGAAAACAGACAACCCAAGGGAGGGATGGGAGGACGGCACACCGCCTCAATCCTCCACCACGCCAGCGCTGCATCGCGCCTTACCTACATATTCCACACAGTCGTATTCCGAAAGATGTTGTTGCATTTTCGGAGCTGCTCGCCGTGCGGTGAATCTGCGATGACCACACCCACAAAGAACCCTGCACAAAGACCGCAGGGCGGGGACCTGTTCCTTTTTACCCATCTCCTAGTAGAGGTGTCCGTTTTATTTATTTATTTATTTACCGAATAAGACGAGTACACAGTACACCGCCCCGCGGCTCGCCGAGGGGGGGAGGGATGTCGTGTCGGCCCCAAGCATGTGGCCGAGCGTGTGAGCTGTGGAGTACGTTTACCTTAAAGCCGCGACCTGCACTGCTGTGGCTACTGTCCGCCCTCCTCGCCGCGTCCCTCGCGGCCTTACAGACGAGGCAGCCCCTGAGTTCGCTCCTTGTGGCGGCGCCCGGGGTCTCTCTGAGACTCAGTAAAACTCTCTCCCCGCCTCTCCCCGCATAATCCTCTCGTGGTGCGCTCCGTGTGGCACCCCCGCCTGCTGCCGCACACGCGCTCCCATGACGGTCTTTGTCACCACGTTATGATCATCCACGTCGGCGAATTCAATCTCGCGCTCGCCGTGCTGATCCTTGATCCAGAGGGGTGGCCCGTCTACCGTCTACCGGTAGACTGGGGTAGACTGGGGTAGACGGTAGACCATTTGGTAGACGAGTCTACCGCAGTCTACCGGTAGACCGTAATGAACCTACGACCCCAGTCTACCGGTAGACTTGGTAGACCGCGGTAGACTGGTCTACCCCTTTTTCAGCCGCCGAACGGTAGACCGCCGCCGCCGGACGGTAGACCGCCTCGGCCGTTTGAATATGCAGCCTCCAGTTCTCCACTCTGGCGCCACTTTGGCAGACGAGCGCCGGCAGATGCCCTCGCGGCCTGCCGGCGAACGTCCGTCCGGCGAGAACGCGCGCCATAATGGACGTGTGGCTGTCTGGCGAAAACTCGCTCTCGAGAGCCGCGAGAGGGCGGCGCTCTGCAGTGAGCGGTTCCGCCCGATGAGTGGTGAAGACGTTCAATTTGATCTCATAAAAGACACGGAGTTTTCCGGGCACGGAAATGGCATGAGGTGAAGCT
>NW_005197053.1:267250-278819 GCF_000372725.1 Emiliania huxleyi CCMP1516
TATGGATGAGGTGAGCTCACAGCGACCGCGCTCAAAGCCTCTCTCACCGGCAGATTTCGCCCGCGCGGCAGACCGCACTTTCATCGCGCGTTCTCGCCGGACGGACGTTCGCCGGCAGGCCGCGAGGGCATCTGCCGGCGCTCGTCTGCCAAAGTGGCGCCAGAGTGGAGAACTGGAGGCTGCATATTCAAACGGCCGAGGCGGTCTACCGTCCGGCGGCGGCGGTCTACCGTTCGGCGGCTGAAAAAGGGGTAGACCAGTCTACCGCGGTCTACCAAGTCTACCGGTAGACTGGGGTCGTAGGTTCATTACGGTCTACCGGTAGACTGCGGTAGACTGCGGTAGACTCGTCTACCAAATGGTCTACCGTCTACCCGGTCTACCGGTAGACGGTAGACGGGCCACCCCTCAGCCTTGATCCGCTGGCGCTTGTCCCATTTGTGTCTCGTCGTGGTGGTCGGCATGTGTAGTGTACATGTTGTTGTTGTTGTAAGAATAGTGAATAGTGTGCATGCGCGCCCCAAACAAGTACAGTCCCAGCAACCGCAACCGCTGCGCCGCGTACGCACAGCACTCGAACGCCGCCGTCGGCCCATGCCAGAACCGCTCCCACTTGGCCATCCGTGGCGGCCTTCTGAATGCTTGCGGATACATCGCCGACGCCCTCCGCGGCGGGCGGAGGCGGCGTGCGGCGCGCCGCGGACATATACGGACTAGAGAAGTTTCTCCGAGACCTCGGGAGCGGGCAGGTATTCACACCTCGGCAGTGTGGGCAGGGCAGGGCAGGGCAGTGTGGATTTCACACCCGGGGCAGGTAGGGGATCGGGCAGGGCAGGACAGGGCAGTTGTGCGGCAGTATGCGGCAGGGCAGGACCACAAGCAGAGTGGGCAGGTCGGATGTCAAGAGGCAGGTCACAATTGCAGTCTGAGATTTAAAAACTCACGTCGTGAAAAAAAGGCGCGCATAATTGCTATGGACCTGAGATTCACACCCACTGCGGCTGCAGCGGTCCGCTCACCTGCACAGGGCAAAAACGTGTAGCGTAACAGACGAGTTGTGACGATCAGTGCTGGCGGAGGCCTCATCGCCGCGAATGTTGCCAGTCGCAGCGGGATCTGACGTCGCGTTCGAGGTGTGCATTGGCGGAGGGGTCGCATGGCTGAGAGAGGCAGAGGCAGCAGGCGGGTGGTGGGGCGGCACCTGTTGCTGCCATGGGCAGCGCCGAGCCGCGGCGGAGGTCGCTCCGTAGTTCTGCGTTGAGCCGCACGAGTGCGCCGACCCGTCGCGAGGTGCCTGCGCGGGGGTGATGTCGCGCCGATGGCTGAGTACGTGCGGCGTGAGCGGGCTTTGTGCGAAGGGGCGGCGCGAGAGGTGAGCCGGCGGGCGCGCCGGCGGTCGAGTTACCGAACAATTCGACGTGGCGCAGCTCCGCGCCGGCGGGGACGACCGAGCACATGATGTCGGCGGCGGTCACGCGACGAGGGAGAGCCGCAGGAGCCCTCTGAGAGCCAGGCGCGCGAAAGCAGCGATGAGTGGCGCCGCGATCAGCCACCTGTGGGCGGCCACCGGGGTGACGGTCAAGCTCGCGACGGGGTGAATCTGGTGCGTCTAGTATCACTGGTGGGCTGGGTGTGCAGCAGCGGCGCTCAAAAAGAGGGAAAAAACTCGGCAACTGTTTGGAGTGTCTACATTCTCGAGGCACCGTTCTCGGCCCGGCCGGAAAGCTGGCTGGTGGTCGCGCGCGGCGCGTCAGCGCCACTCCGACTGGTCGGGCACCTCGGCTGGGTCCATCAGCAAGAGGCCCGCGCCGTCGGGCGGCCCCGGGAGCGCATGATGCCCCTCCGAGAGGCGCTGACGCCCCGCCGAGATCGCGCTGGTTTGGCACGAAAAGACGTGGCGCCAGGGGGGGGGGGTCAAGTATGGTACCCTAGAATAGTGAAGTTATGGGAGAGATGTGGATATGTGTCTATGTGCTGAAGTCCTTGAAGTCCTGCACCTGATCAGCTCTCTCCTCGATGGGTTGTTATTTCCTTCATTCCCTACCTCCTCCGTGCTACACGAGGGCAGTGCTAGCCGTAGCAGCTACGACCTACGTACACCGTATTAATACGCTCTCATTCGGAGTTTTGCCTAGAAGCACGCCTAGTCCCTAGAGAAGCCCCGTTTGCCCCGAGGAACCCTCTTCTCAGCCTCAGGCTGAGCGACTCAGGCCTCAGCGTGAAAGCAAGAGCTGCCTCTGGGAGTCACGGCGCTCGTTTACCGGCAGTCCTGCACGTTTACCTTAAAAACATTCCCTGTACTGAGCGTATAACGCATCACACAAGCCGCAGTACACAACTCATCTGACTCGTGAGAGACGGAGTACGGGTTTAGCGTTCCTTGTGATCCTTCTGATCGGGCTCACGCCCCGCAAATCGCCTCCTCAACCAGAGCCGCCGGAACACCGCCGGCGCCTTGCACCGTCCACAGTGCGCGGAACACACCCGCCGCGCTGGCCGCCCGCCCAAGCGCGCCCGGCACGCCCTGCGCCTTCTCCACTGCATCGTGCACCGTGCCGCCCACGTTCTGCGCCAGCCAGCTGCCCATGTCCCGCACGCCTCCGCCGCCAAAGGTCCACAGGAAGTGGCCGTCGACCCCGGCGTCATCGTACAGGCGGGCCACCGTCTCGGCAATCACCGCCAGCACCGCCCCGAGCTCCCCGGCGCCGTAGCCAGCCTTGCGGCCTGCGGACGAAGCGCCAGCGAGCGCCCACTCCCCGACCAGGACGCGGTTGCCTGTTCACAGCTGGAGAGGCGTGGAGCGTCGGCGAGGCAGCCCTGCTGGCTGAGTGTCGTGTCTGTGTGCCCGTGTCCCTCCCGCTCCATGTGAGACCCGTCTCCCCGTCGCTTTCGGGAGGGGGGGGGGGGGGGGGGGCTCCCCAAAAGGGAATTTCCTCTCTTTTTTTACGGGGCTGCCTGACGCGACAAAAGCCTTGAGATACCGGACCTCGTTGTACGCGCGCAGCGTGAGCCTACGCCGCGCGCGCACAGAACGGTTGAGGCTGCGGACACACCGGCAGACACTGGGTGCGTGTGGGAGGAGGGAGGTCACACGTGAGGTATCTAGGGGTAGCACGTGAGAGGGCTGGTACACGTGAGAGGGGGGTGGTACATCAGTGAGGTACCTAGATACCTCGCAAGTGGCGCCGAGCGATGCTTCGTCCTCGTGCGTCTTGCGCGCCACGGAGAGGTGCGCACGGGGTGCCCGTGCGTAGCTGCAGCCGAGCCCGCGTCTTTTCTACTGCGCACGCGGTACGGGCAGTGCCGCGTCCACGCATCTAAGCAGCAGCGAGCCGGCACATCTGCCCCGCCCGCCCTGTCCTCGGGGCGGGCAGGGGAGCGGGTGGCAATGCTGGAGTGGCCTCGTTGTAGGCCGGCTCTGCGCAACGCACGCACGAGGCGGGGCAAGGTGAGGCGGGGCCGAGGGGTGGCGGAGACAGCTGCACAGGCAGAGTGGCGCGCCGCTGGCGTCCGTGACGCTGGCGTCCGTGACGCTGGCGTCCGTGACGCTGCTCATGCCCCACCCGCCGAGGGCAGGGTCGCCGGGCGGGGTGGGTGGGTCGCCAAAGGAGCAGCGCGGCCTGAAGAGAGGACGTGCCGACGGCGTAACACCGAAGGTGGAGGTCCCCGCACCGTGCCCGGCGGCGATCAAGGCTCCATCTCGGCTAGGCCTCGGGCTCCGTCTCGGCTAGACCTCGCGTCCACTCGGGCGAGTTCGTGTTGCACACGTAGACGTGCGTGTCCCAAACCACCTGGCGCGGCGAGGTCAGCCGAGATGAGCCCCGAGGTCCGCTCGAGAGGTGCCGCCGTGTCCGAAGCGCCACCTTCCCAAACGTCGAGTGGTCAGAGCCAAAGTCGAGCCACGGCTCCGCCCGCATCCGCTCGCTCCACGTGGGCAACTGCCTACGCTCGAGACACTCTCCCACTGAGCTCGGCCGACCTCGCTGAACCTCCTCCCCTCTTGACCAAGGAGGCGTCTGCCACGGCCACGCAAAGGGCACAACCGCAACCTCCTTCGGCAACCCCCTCGCTCTCATCCTGCGGATCGCTCCGTCGTACCACAGCATCAGGTCGGTGTACCCCTCCGTCGCCTCGGGCGTGTACGAGGCCGGCCTGCGGCAGCAACCAGTTGAGCCAATTAGCACTCGGCATATGAGTCGGTCTTTCGTTGGTCGTGTGCGGCATGCCTGCCGGAGCGCGCGGCTCCCGCGCCGCGGCGGAAGGCGGGGAAGGCGATCCGGTTGTTTTCGTTTGTGATCTGGACGCCCCAGAGCACGTCCCGCAGGTGAGGCGTCGTCTGGAGAGAGGCGCACAGGCTGACCATCGCCTCCACCGTTCGCCAGCCCAACTTCCAGTTGGCGTCCGACGCAAAGTGGGCACGTTCGGCGCGAGCGTAGGTGCTTTTGTTGCTGCTCTCGCGCATGCCGCTGTGCATCTCTCCGTTCTGGGAGCCGGGCAGCCCGTGCAAGTCAAGGAGAAGGCGCACCCCGAACTCGGCCGCAAGCCGAAAGAGCCGCTTGAAGTGGACCGCATACTCGGGGGGACTCATCAGCTCGTGCAGCCTCCGCATCAGCGCGAGGTCGACCTCCGAGACGGGCGTCGGCTCGCCTACGGGCAATCGGCGCATCTCGCGAGGTTCCTCCGAGACCGGCGTCGGGCGCCCATGTCCACTTCGGCTCATCTCGGCCAATCTCGGCTAATCTCGGCTAATCTCGGCTAATCTCGGGGGCTCGCCCATGTCCATCGAGCTCAGCTCGGTCGCGTTAAGAAAGTTCCAGTACCCGACCGGCACGCGCACGACGCCCACGCCTAGTGGAGGAGCTCGCGATGACGCGAGCAAAAAAAAAGGGAAGTCAAGCAGCCGCGCGCGCCATACGCGGCCAGAGCGGCGAAGTTTGCGCGGGAGATGCGCGATGAGAGGTGCGACTCCATCTGCCCCTTTGTCAAGTTGGACATGTGCCACCGCCACGGATTCTCGGGCGTGTCGTAGGACCGCCGCTCCGCCGCCGTCATCCCATCCCAAAGCCAGTCCTCGATGAGAAAAGCGGACCCCAGGTTGATCCATCCCGTCTCCGAGAGAGGAGACGCGCCGCTGAGGCCATCCACCAGAGCCGGCTCGGCACCGAGAGGCCGCCGAGCGAGGAAGGTGAGGCAGGCGGTCGCCGCTGCCACAATAGTTCCGACGCCCGTGGCGAGCCAGCGGCGGCCCATGAGCTTCTTCTTCCGCGCCTCGGCCGAGCGCAGGTCGGTCTGGACTGCCATTGCGCCCATCGTCGACATGGCGCCCCCGGCCGTGGGAGGGTGTGCACGCGGGGGCTGGGCGTCGGCGAGCGAGGTGTAAATGGTTACCCTGTTCGTGACGAAAGTCGTGACGTCGGCTTTGCCGTCCGGCTTTGCTCCAGGCCGCGGTTCTCTCGTTCGCTAAAAAAACTCCCCAAAGGGAAACCCGGAGCGCGGAGCCAACCCTCGGAGACCCGTGTTTACTTTAAGGCCCCTTCCCTGCGAACGCGAACCCCCGGGGCTAGGGCTCTCTTGCCCGTAACCCGATCCCGATCATCCGGCCCGCTGGGTGCGCTTCTGAGCTCCCCGGCCCTGGATGTGAGTGAGCTGAGGGAGGGTGTAGAGGATGTAGAGTGTAGAGCGCTGTAGAGCTGTAGAGCTGCAGAGCTCTACATCGGGCGCGGGACGAACTGCGTGCGTTGTAGAGCGATGTAGAGCGCGATTTTGCTGTAGAGTTTGTTGTAGAGGCTCTACAGCAAAACCGCGGGAAGGCAGTGACTCAAAGAGGTCGAGCCGCGCTAATGGGGTGTCTCCGAGCTTACTGGAGCTCTGATGGACGGCCCTGACTATCCCTGACACACAGATAGTCACTCTGACGGCACACAACACCCTATAACTGCGTCATGACCAGCCTGCCGTGCGTCGCCGGTGCCGCATTCGTCGCTGTGCTTCTTTAGCAGGCGGTGGACTGTCGGCGGCGAGGACGGTCGCATTTGCGCGAGGCGAGGCGAGCATTGCTGCGCGTTGCATGCGCCATGCCTCGCGCCAGCGCGTGCGGGAGCTCCTGGCTGAGCGTTGAGTCCAGGTGAGTTGCGCTGGCCACTATCGCTACGCCGAGCCGAGCTGACGTGCCGAGGCGCCGGCCAGTCGCAGCCGTGAGGCATGCCATAGCAGCAGAGGCACCTGCCACCCATTGGGCGGGCAGACAGAAGGCCAGGGCAGCACTGGCAAGTGCAACGCGCCTCATGTCGGAGAGCGACCGTGCCTCGTTCGCCGCTTTTGATGTAGAGTTTGTTGTAGAGATTTCACGTTGTAGAGCGCTTCTACATCGCTCTACAACGCACGCAGTTCGTCCCGCGGCGGATGTAGAGCTCTACAGCGCTCCAGCGCTCTACAGCGCTCTACAGCGCTCTACAGCTCTACAGCTCTACAGCGCTCTACACTCTACATCCTCTACACCCTCCCTCAGGATGTGAGGCTGCCAACTGCACTCCAAGTGCTCCAAGTGCCCCAAAAATGCTCGAAGTGCTCCAAATGCCGATCATCCGGCCCGCTGGGTGCGCTTCTTAGCTCCCCGGCCCTGGATGTGAGGTTACTCTCTGACTGCACTCCAAGTGCTCCAAGTGCTCACGGCGGAGGGCCTTACCAACCACGCGCTTTATTTCGGGGTTGTCAATCCGAACACAACTCAATCCGTCCGCTCAAAAATGATTCTGACCAAAAATGGGCAAAAACGGGGTAAATAACAAATAAAAACGGTCACCTCTGCTGTGAGATGGGTAAAAGGGTAGACGAAGGCGCCCTCAAAAGGAACAGATCCCCGCCAAAAACACGGGGTGATTTTCGACCCAATCAGTTAACTAGCCTCTCAACAACCCGTCTGAAAACCCAACCAGTTAACTAATAGGCAGTTTTGAAACTACTATCAAGCAGTTTTGGAAACCCGCCTGTTAATGGTCAGCCCTAGCCTTGGCGGAGGTGGTTGTGGTGATGGTGGTGGTGATGGTGGTGGTGGTGGTGGTGGTGAGTTTGAGAGCGCGAGCGAGTGAGCGAGTGAGTCCGCGTGCGCCTCGCCCTCGGCGTGGAACATGCGCTGCCCGGCGCACGACGTGATGAAGAAGGGGAGCGCCGCCTCCACGCCCAGCCAGTATCCAGGTCGAGAGGTCGAGGTCTGCGTGGCCGATCCCGTGAAGGCAAGCGTGCCGCAGCTCGACGTTGGGCGATTCACATTCATGCGGGAGCGAATCGTGATTACCCCCGTGTGTGGGTGTGAACAAGAATGTGCCACCCTGAGAACGAGCAGCCATGCGCGAGCTGATACCGCCGCACGGAGAGGGCTGGATTCGGGACAAGGGCTTGGTTTCTAGGATCTAGCTTGGTTTGGGCCCCATCACGTGGGCCGAGGAGACCGGCTGCCCACCCACTCACCACACGAGGAGGACCGAATGATAAACAAATAATAAAGGGAGATGTGTACACTCAAATGGGTCCAACCCCGCCGGGCACCGCCTCGGGATACAAAATCTATAGCGGCGGGCCTCACAGCTCACAGCTCACAGCTCACAGCTCACAACATTCACAGCACACAAATCGCTCAATGGCACAGCGCGGCAGCAAAGGGGCAAAAACGCTACACGCACACAGAGAGGCACTGGTAGTAACGCAGAGGAGTCTACATACCTTGGTACACCCCTGTGCCGGATCGGCATAACTAAGCCAGCCCACCGGCCGAGTCGAACAAGTAGTGCGTGTCCCGCTCAACCTCACTCAAACTACCATTCGCCCCCACGGCGTCTCTGGAGGCTCCGAAACTAAAGGACGTGCTGCGCCGCTTCGCGCAGCCTAGACACTGCCCATTCCGGCGCCCCGGGCGGTAGCTGGTATTCTCGCTTCGGCGGGGATGTATTCTCGCTTCGGCGCCGTGATCTCATGCAAGCACATGCCGAAGCAAGCACATGCCGAAGCACATCCGCGGCGCGCCGAGTCACCGACTAAGAGCCTCCAGTTGGCGCGGTACAAGAACATGTCCAGGAGGTCGGAACCAGAGCTTTGCAAGTGTTCGCGTTTGCAAGTCGCGCCGACGTCGACCGCTTCAATTGCCGTGAGTACGGCATCCGGGATCGTATCGAGAGCCGCCACCGCCTCATCGGTGCTGAGCGCGCCATCGCTCCCGGAGAAGACCGACAGCTCGACGACGCACGCACGCTTGTCCTTCCCCGTCGTGTCCATTCCGCAGCCGTCGTTGGCGTAGGTTGCGAGAGCTTCGCACAGGTCGTCGACGGAGACCGAGGGATTGGGGGCGAATCCGACAACGGCGGGCAGTGAGAGCTGCAGCAGACCGATTCGTGCCAGCATATACCCAGGGGAGGCGGCGGACGGAGACGGAGGAGCGGGAAGCGGCGGACAGGAGAGGAGAGTTGAGGCCGTCGGCGTACAACCACGGAGAGGAGGCAGAGATCCCTAGCCTCCATTCCCCCCTCGGACCCCCCTTGGACGCGTCCTCGCACAAGGCGAAAAAGAAATAGATGTGGCATGCCTGCCAGGAAGAAGAAACGGACTGACCGACAAAAAAAGAAACATCCCTCGACCCAGCTTTGCTCTTCGGAAGCGCCGGACTCAGGCACACCCCCTTTGCTGCCACTCAAAATCGTTGGGTCGCTTCAGTTCACGAAGTCCCCCCATGGGCCGTTGTTTGAGAGAGAGAGATTTTTAGAAGCCATCGGCAGCTTGCGCACTACCACGGGAGTTCTTTCTTGTTGTTTGTGTATGCATCCGATTGTGGATTGAGAAACCGAGAGTTGTCGTAAAACGCGGGCGAAAGCAAGCAGGACCCCGACAAGCCGCCCGACGTTGGGCCTCTGCCCCGCACGCTCCCGCCCCTCTGCCCCTCACACACACCCAGGCCCGACATGCACATACAAGACAAACCCGGCGTCCTGCTCTCAAAAGAAAAGAAAAAATGGGAAGGAGGAGACCAGCGGGGGAGACTCCCCGCCTATGCAACACCCCAGAGAGGGGCTGCCATCGCCGAAGCTGTGCCTAAGCATAACTCCCAAACCCGCAGCGGCCCGGGGGGCCTTGGGGGCAGCCTGCCGGACCGCTGTTGCACGGGGCCAAGCCCCAGAAGATGAGAGTAGTTGATGGATCGGGCTGTCGACCGTGCCTCCCCTCTTTTCGTCAGAGTGGGACCTACGCCGCGCCGGGTAAGGGGCGCGCCCGGTCCTCGACGGAGCCGCGCGCCCCAAACGACCCAGGCGGCGAGTAGTCGTCCTCGAACCTTCGACTCGTAGTCGCCCGTGGTCAGCGCCCCTCCCCCCTCGCCCGTCCCTACTCGTACTGCTCTCGAGGCGCCCGCGGCATCTCACCGCCCATCTTCGGCCACGCGTTGTAGTCAAAGATGGCGGCGTTGCGCCTCGCGACGATGGCCGAGTGCACTTGCAGGAAGCGCTTGCGCTCGCTACTGACCCGCCATCGTTCGCTGTCGGAGGACGCCTTAGCGGCCTTGATGTCGAAGTTGGTGTTGAACCACGTCGCCGCCTCGTGCCCGATGCCGCCGCGCGTGCTCGCCGCCCACGTCATAAAGTCGCAGTTTTTGGCGTCGCACGCCGCTGCCTTAGCCTTCCGCTTCGTCGCCTCAGCGTAGTCGGTGGCTAGGCGCTACCTCTTTTTTTTATTACCAAAGGGAGGGCTACACGAGGCCCTCTACGCTGGGGTGCCGGCGCCCTACTGGGCGCCCCCCACTCCCTTCCCCTTGGGGCGAGCCCCCTCCAACCCACCCGCGCTAGGTCTCGGGGGACGAAGGGGTCACACCCGACGACCTCGGGAACTAGCCGGGGCAGTCGGAGAAGTGGCAACTCCGTGCACTGACGGTCGGCCGCCAGAAAACACGCCTCCGTGGCTCGGGTTACACCAATCCTCGCTACCCAACGCGGCCAAAGGATATCCACCTCGAGAACCTCGAGAGAGCCCCCCATCCCGCTTAGCCATACCTCTTTCACTTGTTGGATGTGTCGCGCCCTGCGCGCTCGGCGTGAAGATCGCGCTCTAGGCTGTCACCACTGGGGTTTGCCCTGCCAGTTCCTGCCCTCATGGCGCTCGAGCGGGTGGATGTTGACGTCCTCATGCCCACGCCGCCCCCGCTGCCGGAGGGCGGCGTGCAGCTCAAGTTGCCGCTGTCGCTGCTCGGGCTCCGCGGGCTCAACAACCTCGGCCAGACGTGCTTCATGAATTGCATCCTCCAGATCCTCGTGCACTGCCCGCCGGTCGCTCGCTTCTTCCTCTCGGACCGCCACAACCGGCACGTCTGCCAGATGCGGCGGCGGCAGGCGCAGAGCGACAGCGGCGGCGACGGCCCCCTCAAGCCGTGCCTCGGCTGCGAGATGGACGCCATCTTTGCGGCGTGCTTCTCCGGCACGCAGGCGCCGCTGTCGCCGCACACGTTCATCCACGCGATGTGGTGCTCGTCGGAGCACTTTGCCGGCTACGAGCAGCACGACGCGCACGAGTTCCTCGTCGCCCTCCTCGCCGGCATCTACAGCGCCATGCGCCAGCCGTCCTGCCTGCCGCCGCCGCCGCCGGTGCCGGTGCGCGACACCTCCGAGACAGTTCCGACGCCTGCCCCGAAACTCCCGCCCGCCAGACACGCACACCCCCCCTCTCCCCCGCCTCGCACACGCGCCTGCCGCCGCCGCGCTTGTCGCACCACACCGCCCCTCCTCCTGCCTCACCGGACACCGCCTATTGGTCGGTGGCGGCCCCATGACTTGCTTGCTAGCGACTTGCTGCTAGCCACACGGCACAACAGCTCTGGCACAACAGCTCTGTCTTGAAAGCCGCCGAAAGCCGCCGCTGTCGCCCCTGCCGCCGGCTGCACCGCCCCCCGCCTCCCGACTCCACCGCCTCCTCCCCTCGCCGCCGCGCTCACCACCACCACCTCCGCCGCCGCCTTCGCCACCGCCACTCTCGCCGCCGCCCGCGCCACCACCACCCTCGCCGCCGCCCGCGCCACCACCACCCTCGTCGCCGCCCGCGCCACCGCCACCCTCGCCGCCGCCCGCGCCACCGCCACCCTCGTCGCCGCCCGCGCCGCAACCACAGGCGCCGCTGCATCCCGGACCCGCGTCGCTGACGCGCCCGCCGTCGCTCGGCGAGTCGCGCGGCGGGCAGTGTCTAGGAAGTGTCTAGGAAGTGTCTCTGAAGTGTCTCGGAAGTGTCTAGGCGAGTCGCGCGGCGGGCCGCCCGCCGGCAAGGCGTGCGAGGAGATGTCCTCCATCTTTGCGGGAGTCCTCCGCTCCGAGGTGAGACACTTCCGAGACACTTCCGAGACACTTCGGAGACACTTCGGAGACACTTCGGAGACACTTCAGAGACACTTCCGAGACACTTCCGAGACACTTCGGAGACACTTCGGAGACACTTCCGAGACACTTCCGAGACACGTCCGAGACACTTCGGAGACACTTCAGAGACACTTCGGAGACACTTCAGAGACACTTCGGAGACACTTCAGAGACACTTCAGAGACACTTCT
>NW_005197053.1:279951-280977 GCF_000372725.1 Emiliania huxleyi CCMP1516
CCCGCCCGCCCCACCCGGGCTGCCAATGAGGACACTCGCGATGGTCCGCCGACCTCCCGTGAGGATCCCACCCACACAAGTTTGAGAATATCCGAGGCTGTGCTCACCCGATTGGCGCTCGCCGGGGCCTTGATGTCTCCCCACATCTCCCCACACCTCCCCACACCTCCCCACACCTCCCCACACCTCCCCACATCTCCCCACACCTCCCCACATCTCCCCACACCTCCCCACATCTCCCCACACCTCCCCACACCACCCCACATCTCCCCACACCTCCCCACACCACCCCACATCTCCCCACACCTCCCCACACCTCCCCACACCTCCCCACCTCTCCCCACACCTCCCCACACCTCCCCACACCACCCCACATCTCCCCACACACCCCCACACCTCCCCCCACCCCCCCCCCTAATCGGAAGGACTTCTTCGACATCTCCCTTGAGCTCGGGCGCGGAAGCAGCCCGACTGCACCGGGAGCCTCCGGCCCCGCGGCCGGCGGCGGCGGTGCGGCGGGCACGAGCGGCGGGGCGGCTGAGTCGCTGGAGGCCTGCCTCCGCGCCTTCACGACCGAGGAGCAGCTCCCCTCCCCTACCCCCACGGTACCCGCACCCATCCCCTACCCCCACGGTACCCGAACCCTAGGAGCAGCTGCTGTCCGAGGAGCGCTGCTGGTGCAGCAGCTGCGCTGCGCTGCAGGAGACGCTACCCCACGCACACAACGCACACGCGTCCACGAGTCAACGCGCACGAGGCCATCGCGCGGCCGGGACACGTCCATGACATGCCCGCGCCGTGCGGCCGCAGGACGCGTCCAAGCAGATGTCGATCGAGCGGCTGCCAAACGTGCTCTGCCTCCAGCTGAAGCGCTTCCGGCAGGCGCACGGAGCCCCCCCCCCCCCCTCTTTTTTTTCTTTTTTTCTTTTTTCTCCCCTTCCTCTCCTCTCCCATCTCCCCTCCCTCTCCTCTCCCTTTCTCTCCCTCCCCCCCTCCCTCTCCCCCTCTCCTCTTCCTTTTCCTACC
>NW_005197053.1:281077-301163 GCF_000372725.1 Emiliania huxleyi CCMP1516
CCCGCCGCTCCTCCGCCCTCCTCACCGCCGCTCCTCCGCTACACCTCACCGCCGCACCTCCGCTACACCTCACAGGTACCGCTACACCTCCGCCTTCCTCACCGCTCGGGATGGCAAGGGGCGCAAGACGCCCACGCCGCCGCCGCCGGCTTGCGGCGGCGGCGGCGGCGTTGCGCGTGAGCGGGGGGCGAGGCGCACCGCTCCACCGCTCTAGACGCGGACTGCAGATCCTTGCCCTCCGACTGGCACTCGAGATCTCCCCACATCTCCCCAGATCTCCCCATATCTCCGACTGGCACTCGAGATCTCCCCACATCTCCCCAGATCTCCCCATATCTCCGACTGGCACTCGAGATCTCCCCACATCTCCCCAGATCTCCCCATATCTCCGACTGGCACTCGAGATCTCCCCACATCTCCCCACATCTCCCCATATCTCCGACTGGCACTCGAGATCTCCCCACAGCTCCCCAGATCTCCCCATATCTCCGACTGGCACTCGAGATCTCCCCACATCTCCCCATATCTCCCCATATCTCCCCATATCTCCGACTGGCACTCGAGATCTCCCCACATCTCCCCACATCTCCCCCCATCTCCGACTGGCACTCGAGATCTCCCCACATCTCCCCAGATCTCCCCATATCTCCGACTGGCACTCGAGAGTGACCCCGTGATTGCTTGCCCGCCGCGGCAGAGCACGCGCAAGGCCTCTCGTGATCTCCCGCGATCTCCCGCGACCTGCCGTGATCTCCCGTGATCTCCCGCGATCTCCCGCGACCTGCCGTGATCTCCCGTGATCTCCCGCCCGCCGCCGCAGAGCACCTGCGCAGTCCCCTCCTGCAGCCTCATAGGGGCCTCCCACGGGCTGGCGTAGGCCCGCCGCCGCCGAGCACCTGTACGACTTGTTTGGCATCGCCGTCCACCACGGCACGATGCAAAACGGCCACTACACCGCCTACATCCGACGGCGCGCGCCGCCGCGCTCCACGCCCGCGCGCCCCGCGCACCCCGTCTGCGCGTCGACTCCGCGGCACCCGCATCTCCCCATATCTCCCCGTCTCTCCCCCGTCTCTCCCCGTCTCTCCCCCGTCTCTCCCCACACCCCTGCGCGGCTTGACTCTGCGGCCGCACCTTTCTGTTCCAGGCACGCGTCGTGGTTCCACTGTGACGACGCCTCCGTCACGCCGGCGACGCCAAAGGCGGTGCGCTCCTGCAAGGCATACCTCCTCTTCTACATCCGAAAGGCCGTGAGCTGACCGGGCTCGACACTCGGTCGCGCTGCCAGGGGGGGCGCAGGCGTGCTCTCTGATACTCTGTGTCGTTTCACTCGGTTGGCGCGTGTGCGGCTGCGCGTGTGTGAGCGTACTAACCCGGTGAGAGATCGCGTGGTTGGCGCGAGAGTGCGACCCGGGACCGCTGCGCAGACAAAAAGGGAGAGTGTGCTCGCCCCACGCGCCCCGGCCGCTCGCTCGGGGGCGGGGGGGGGGGGGGGGGTCTTTTTTCCCGATCGGCCGGGTTACCGCAGCCCGCACCCATGCCCGATGCCACACCACCTCTTTGAGTCTTTGACTTTGGCCGGCGTGTCCCACTGGGGGTGCACTGACGAGCACTGTCCCCGCCCGCGCCCGCGCGCCCGCGCCGCAATATGCATGTAAAACATGTCAACTTCTTGCAATCGAATCCCCCCCCAACACATGCACACGTGCGTGGGACTCGTAAATATCCACGATTCCAACACACACGACAAGGGCAAGGTGGAGAGTGGACGTGAGCGCCCTGCGCCGGAGGAGCGGCTCCTTCCGGCGCCGGCGTGTGTCGAGCCCGGCCATCGCGATACGAGGTACTCCACGGCCTTCCGTTATGCGAACGCATGCCTGCCCATCAATCAACTGATCAAATGTACAAGGAGCTGCAGAAGAAGTTCGCAACCTATCTCTGAGCTTCCCGTTGCTGGAATTTACATATCGGCTTCCACCGCGCGGTTCGTTTTCTGCGCTGGGGCCGCGGCGGAGTAGTCCATCTGGTCGGAGCCGCGGTCTGCGTCGTCGGGCTTGTACAGCTGCGGGTCGTACGAGCCGAGGGCGCCCTTTTTGAACAGCATGCCGCCGTGCTCAGGGAAGTAAATCCCGAAGAACAGGACCGAGGTGGCCATGATGACCGCTCCGAGGATGATGAATCCCGCGTCGACGTCGACGTCGGGGGCGATGATGCCACGCGTGCCAATCACGGCGCCCAGGTTGCCGCCCGCGCCGACCATGCCCGAGACGACGCCAAGGGCCGGGCGCGAGACGTACGGGACGATACCGAAGTGCAACCCCTCGGACATCTGGACAAAGATGGAGAAGAAGACCATGACGGTGAGGGCGGTGCCGAGCAGGCCGTCGGTGTTGGCAACGCACTCGTCGCCTTCCGGGCGGTACCCGTAGTCGCCGACCATGATGAAGGGCTCGACGGTCGGGAGCACCACCTTGGCCACCTGGGCCGTGCCATAGTTGAGCCAGACGCCGCCGATGCCGGGGACTTGTTCGTTGGTGTTCGTGTCAAAGTAGCCGCCTCCGATCTCGTCATAATCCTTGGTGTTGCCGTAGTTGGTCTTGATCGAGTCGAACCCGCAGGGCGGCACCCACGCGCCCTTTTGCGCCGTGATGGTGTAGGTGTAGGGGTAGCCATCTGGGCCGCCAAGGCCATAGGTGTAGGGGTAGCCCGACGGCGCCAGGGTCGAGTTGAACTGGCCCCACATGCCGTCGCCGTCGTTGGCGGGTGCGCACGTGTACGGTGCGAGGCCCTCGCCTGCCCAGTCGACGGTATTGCCCGCGAGGAAGGATTCCAAGACCGAGCAGTCGCCGGCACCCTTGGCCTTGGTCCATGAGACGTCCGTGAGGCCGCCCGAGAACCCTCCGGTCCACGGACCCAGGGACGCCTGGTCCTTGTACATGCGCGTGGGCGAGGGCTTGCTGATGCTGATGAGGCCGAGGATGATGCACATCAGGCCCTCGAGCGCCTGAATGACCCACATGGCCCAGATGCGGCCGCGCATGCCGTACTTCGCGTTCATCGTGTCGGAGAGGATGCCTCCCCACGAGCGCGCAAAGATGTTCATCAGCCCGAAGATGGAGCCGTAGATGCCGGCCATGCGCTGCGGCACGCCGTAGTACTTGTAGAAGTAGAGCACGCCCTTGTTGTTCATCGTGAGCTCGACGCCGAAGCAGAATGCGTAGCCGATGAAGAGGATCCACGCGTTGATGTTGGAGAAGCCGATCATGGCCGTCTTGCAGCCCGAGGTCTTGTTCTTGGCGCCCGACTTCTCGAGCTCGCGGTAGTTGCCGTCGGGGAGGTCCTGGCCGCTGATGACGCAGAGGGAGGAGATGACGTGCAGCGCCGCGGGGACGATCATGCAGAGCCTCCACGACTTGTCCACGTCCTGGTCCTGCGACTGCAGGATGCCCTCGTAGATCAGCGGCATGACGAGCTGCGTGACTCCACCTCCGAGGTTGCCCCAACCGCCGGCGGTGGCGTTGGCGGTGCCAACGATGCTCTTCGCAAACATCTGCGAGCACCACACCTGGCACGTGACGAAGGACGCGAGCGAGAGGCCGATGATGGCGCGCGCCGCTTTGAGCTCGGTGGCGCCCTCGGCGAAGGCGAGGAGAACGATGCCGGGGATGCCGATCCAGAGGAGGCCGAAGAAAGTCCAGCGCGCGCCGAACTTATCGCAGAGCGGCCCGGCGAGGATGCGCATGATGATGGTGAAGGAGACGGCCAGGGCGCCCGAGTCGGCAATGTCCTGTGGCGTGAGATCGAGCCCGCCGTCGCTCTTGTCCTTTTTGAGGGTGGGCATGAGTGCGGCGGGGGCGAAGACGGAGAAGAAGGTGGAGAAGAAGCCAAACGTGGCTGCCCAGAAGGCGCGCATGTGCGGCTGCGCGACGTTGGGGATGATGTAGGGGAAGGTGTTGTTGAACATGACTGGGAACAGCAGGGTCGCCTTGTGCTCCTGCGAGGGCAGTCGTGGGGGCGGGTCGAGGACGTGAGCGCGGAGGGAGGTGGAGCAGGGCGCGCGTGCGCCGTGGCACGGGCGGGAGCCCCCACAATGTGTGTGTGTGGGGGGGGGGGGGGGGCACGGCAGCGCGCGCGGGTGCGTCCGCACATCGTCGACGGGAACAGCAAAGGTCCGCCCAAAGACATCCTTGGTCATCTTGGTGTTCATCCCCTTCTGCTCGAGAGCGAGGTGGAGCGTCGCGATCTCCTGCTCCAGCAGCTCCATTCTCGACTGGTCCGACATGCCACTGTAGAGCGACCGCCCCCGCTCGATTCCAGCTCTATCCCCCTCAACCGGGCCAGCCAGAGCCGAGGTCAAGTACGAAAACATGGTGAAACGTCCGATCCCAGAGGCCGAGGTTGTCGGCCGACAACCTCGGGGCGTGGGATCCGGGGGACACATCCACTCCCCTCTGCCACCGAGAATCCGAGATGCGTCCGTCTCAACGGCGCGCGCACATCCATCGTTGCTTCGTGCAGTATGCCTGGTGCGACCTCGAGCTGGATCTAGCTGGGCCGCGAGCGACGTGCCGTCCACCACCGGGAGAGGAGGGCGCGGAGCGAGCCAGATCGCCCCGGTCGGCGCGCAGGGTTCGCTGGCACAGGTAGGTAGAAAGGTGAAGAACAGCCAGGCTCGGACTGGACACCAACGCGGTATGGGTGGACGCTGGACAGATGATGACGACACGCACGAGCGACACACAGACACAAACAGGCTCACAAGACACACTCATCCAATGGTGAGTACCCTACGACTGTCGCGCCCGAACCCTCCTATGCACGGTACGATGGGCATTGCGAGCTGCTTTGCGAGATGGCTCATGCTGATCGCTGGTCTCCTCTCACTCTGCGAAGCGAGCGAGGAGATGCCTCGCTGCATCTTTGCTGGCGCCAGCCTGCGCACCAGGTCGGGAGCCGAGGTGGGCTGTCGAGAGCTCGGCGGCAAGAGCGTGGCGCTCTACTTTGCTGGCGAGTGGTGTCCGCTCTGCCGGCGCTTCACGCCCGCCCTGCACTCATTTCACGAGCAGTACAGAGACACGATGCAGGTCGTCTTTGTGTCATCCGACATGAGCCAGGACGACGCGCAGGTGAGCTGACCGGGAGCAGCCAGGCCGTCGCCGCCTCCGTCGGACGCCACGATTGCCCTTGCCATTCTCCGTTAGGCTCACTTTGAGTCGCAGCAGGGCGACTGGCTCGCCCTCGGCTGGGGAGACAGGCGCACCGCCTTCGGAGACATTCCGACACTTCCGAGACACTTCCGAGACGCACGCGAGACCCTTCCGAGAGACACTGCCCTAGACGATTGCGCCGCGCTCTCCCCGCTCGGCGCCCTCTCCCCGCAGCCGTCGTGACACCCTCGCGGGTGTCGCCGCGCCGGCGCGGTCCAGAGACGGCGGCTGTCCTGACTTATTCTCACGCTTCTCTCTGCCTCGCAGCCTCGCCGCCGAGCTGAAGCGGCGGTACGGTGTGTGGTCGATGCGCGAGGCGGAGAGTACCCGAGATTTCCCGAGATTGCCGTGTGGTAGAGCGCGAGGCGGAGACAGAGCTCTTGGCTCGCGAGCCCGAGTGGGGAGCGGCGCGGGCAGAGAGCACACAGCTATGAATAGGCGGGCGAGTTTGGCATGCGCGGCCGCCGCGCAGGCGCGCACAGCGCGCACACCGCCTCGCGTACCGCGCCCCCTCTCGCCCTCTGGCTAGGGCGCGTGCATGACTGGGCGGCTGAACTGTCCGCCGCGCAGGCGTGCCGGCTGTGGTCGTCATCGGCAAGGGCGGCGAGGAGCTCGCTTTCAGCCAATCAAACGGACACCTCCAGGGGATGTGTAGAAAGGAGCGATTCCCCGCCCATGCGATAGGAGCTCGCTTTCCTGCCGGGCGAGCGGCACGGCGCGGCGGCCTTGCGCGAGTGGCAGCCACAGAGAGCATCGGCGTGGCCGGACGAGCTCTGACGCCGCGGTCCGATTCCGGGATATTCGTGCAGTTGCAGGGCCGGGGTGTGGGTGGTGGGTCGAGGGAGGGACCTAACCGCGCCGTAGAGTAGCGAGTACGCGCGCGCGGGGCCGCGTAGCGTGTACGTACGTGCCACAGTACATTGTGGTGCCACCGCACTCTAACCCCCGCATTATAGATAAGAGAACGGTTCTCAGAGCCCAGGCGCGAAGATCGAAGTCCGAGGACCGACACGCGAAGCTTGACGGCATGCAATACACAACACCACACTGCCAGGTCCTCACGAGACACGACGCGCCGCGCGCGCTCACGAAACCTACCTACTCCGTCTCGCGCGCGATGGCGAATCCCAAGACGCAGTGGCCAAAGTCGAGCGCCGCGATGCCGTTCGTGGCTCCTGCCGAGTCGAGGTGGTACCGCTCGTGGATCTCGTAGAGCGAGAGGACGAGGCGCGCCGCCCGCGCGCGGGCCGCCGCGGGGAAGAGCGAGTGGCTTGCCGGCGACCATGGCGCCGCCGCCCGCCGAACCAGCGCCGCCGCCTCGCCCTCGCCGCCCACAGCGCGCTGCAGCGGCGTCGGCTCGCCCTCGTGCAAGCTTGCGCCGCTGCGCAGCAGGGAGGTGGCGCGGGCGGCGGTGAGCGTCTCAAGGTGCGCGAGCGGCGTCCAGCCGCGGCTGGCGAGCAGCCAGGCGGCGAGGTCGGCTTGGCCTTCGCTATTTGCAATCGATTCGGCCATGCGCTCGGTGCCGCGGGACGCGCCATACGAGGAGAGGAGCTTGACGATCTCGAGCCTACCGTGCTGAATACGCCAGCCTCAGGGCGGGAATACGGTATCGTGTAGTGTCTTCAGAGCACCGCGTGAATACAACGGAGAGGAGTACAGTGAATACAGCGGGATACGGGTGAATACAGCGGAGTACGTGTCCTCTCCGGCGCTAGTTGGGAGACAGGAATACGTGTTCCGCTTCTAGGATCTCGAGCCGGCCAGACACGCACGAGACGAGCAGAGGCGTGACGCCGCTGTTGTTGGTCTGGTCGATCGCCGCGCCGGCCTCGAGGAGCAGCCGGACGATCTCGACGAGGCCCGCGGCGCACGTCATGAGCAGTGGCGTTGCGCCACTGTTCGACGCTTGGTTGATCGCCGCGCTCGAGCGGAGGAGCAGCCGGGCGCACTCAGCGTGGCCGTGAATGCAAGCAGCGCTCAGCGGCGTGAGTCCGTCACCCTCGGCCTGGTTGATCGCCGCGCCAGCCTCGAGGAGCAGCCGGACGCACTCGAGGTGGCCGTTCTGGCACGCGATGTACAGCGGAGTGGCGCCGTCGTCACTGGCTTGGTCGGTCGCCGCGCTGGCCTCGAGGAGCAGCCGAGCGATCGCGATCTGCCCCTCCTGGCACGCGACGAGCATCGGCGTGCGGCCTTCAGCGTCTGCTTGGTTGACCGCCGCGCCAGCCTCGAGGAGCAGCCGGGCGCAGCTGATCTCGCCAGTCAAGCTCGCAGCACTCAGCGGCGTGGTGCCTTCATCATCGGCTTGGTCGACTGCCGCTCCAGCCTCGAGGAGCAGCCGCACGCACTCGAGGTTGCCCTTCTCGCATGCGATGTACAGCGGCGTGGTGCCTTCTCCATCAGCTTGGTTAATCGCCGCGCTAGCCTCGAGGAGCAGCCGGACGCACTCGACATGGCCCTCCTGGCAGGCGATGTACAGAGGCGTGGCGCCGTCCTCGTCCGCCTGGCCGACAGAAGCGCGGGCCTCGAGGAGCAGCCGGGCGCACTCAATCTGCCCCTCCTGGCACGCGATGTACAGCGCGGAAGCGCCGCCGCCAGTCGTCGCCCCGATGCTCGCGCCACCTTCGAGCAGCAGCCGCACCGCCTCGGCCTGCCCGTGACGAGCGGCCAAGGTCAGCAGCGTGTCCTGATTCTCGGTGTCGTGCCGCGCGTCGAGCTGGGCCGCGAGCGACGTGCCGCGCGTCCGCCGCCCGGAGAGGAGGGCGCGCAGCGAGTTCAGGTCGCCCCGGGCCAGGTCTGCGAGGATGGGCGCTGTGGCGCAGCTGTCTGCTAGGCCCCTCGGTGTTCACAGCGGAGTGCCTGGATTCCAGCAAAAGAATTCAACAGCAAAAGAATTTTAAGACCAAACTCCCTAGGAGGAAGTGACAAGGGAGAGAACGACGAGAGTGGGACGGCCGCGAGGTGGCATGAAGGTTGCAGCGAGAATCGGCGAGAGACTGCGAAAAGAGATAGGAAGAGGCAGACTCCCTATGGTGGGCGACGGCTAGCGCATCACACTCCTCTCCTTAAAATCCCTGTGTGGTGGCGGCGTGCCGTCCTCCCATCCCTCCCTTGGGTTGTCTGTTTTCTTTCTTTCTTTCTTTTCAAACTCCCTAGAATTTTTCCACGCACTGTGCTGCAATACCAAAACAACAACTGTGCTGTGAATCGAGTGGCAACCAACAGCTCTAGCCCCCGTTGGTTCTGCAACAGAAACATGCGCAAAAAAACTCACCGCGCTGCACGTCGAAACCTACTCCGTCTCGCGCGCGATGGCGAATCCCAAATCCCAAGACGCAGTGGCCAAAGTCGAGCGCCGCGATGCCGTTCGTGGCTCCTGCCGAGTCGAGGTGGTACCGCTCGTGGATCTCGTAGAGCGAGAGGACGAGGAGCGCCGCCCGCGCGCGGGCCGCCGAGGGGAAGAGCGAGTGGCTTGCCGGCGACCACGGCGCCGCCGCCCGCCGAACCAGCACTTGGAGCACTTGGAGTGCAGTCAGTAACCGCACATCCAGGGCCGGGGAGCTAAGAACCAGCGCCGCCGCCTCGCCCTCGCCGCCCACAGCGCGCTGCAACGGCGTCGGCTCGCCCTCGTGCAAGCTTGCGCCGCCGCGCAGCAGGGAGGTGGCGCGGGCGGCGGTGAGGGTCTCAAGGTGCGCGAGCGGCATCCAGCCTCGGCTGGCGACCAGCCAGGCGGCGAGGTCGGCTTGGCCTTCGCTGTTTGCAATCGATTCGGCCATGCGCTCGGTGCCGCGGGAAGCGCCATACTGTGCCGTATCAAAGTCTGTGCAAGTGTGAACAGCAGCTCCTGACCACGCCGCAGGCGCCTGTTGATAGGTCCAGGTGATAGCCCTGGATAGGCAATGCATACGCCTCACTGGGCCTCAGATCCCCCGACCGCGTCCCGGTGCTCTGTGGTCGGATTTGTGACGCCGCCGCACCGCGCCGCGGCCGGGGGCCCTCCCGAGGCCAAGGATGGCCGTGACGGAGCGGGACGAGCTCTGGGAGGTAAAGTGTCAGTGTATATATTGTAGTATGTAGAGACCGCCCATGTGCACAATATCTCTCAGTCTAGCTAAGCCTGGGAAGGCGATGCCAGGGCCGTACAGCAGCTTGATGGTGCTTCGCCGGCGTGCGTCCCGGAGCGGTGGGATGAAAATGGAGGACAGCGCCGACGCCGCTCTGATTCGACTTTTAACTTCAAACAAAGACAGTGGCACGCGCCACCGCGGTGCGTGCCACTGTCAGGAGCAGATACGTCAGTTAGTTGTGTTCACGCCGGGATCGTGTCCTCCGCAACCTGCACAGACTTTAGGCTACAGCAGTACGAGGAGAGGAGCTTGTGCTTGACGACCTCGAGGTGGCCAAAGCGGCACGCGATGTACAGCGGCGTGGCGCCGCCATTCAGGGCTTGGCCGACCGCCGCGCCGGCCTCGAGGAGCAGCCGGGTGCACTCGACGTGGCGAGGCCGCCCACGCGGCCCGATGGGGAGGAACGGGGCGAGCCCCCTCCAACCCACCCGCGCTAGGTCTCGGGGGACGAAGGGGTCACACCCGACGACCTCGGGAACTAGCCGGGGCAGTCGGAGAAGTGGCAACTCCGTGCACTGACGGTCGGCCGCCAGAAAACACGCCTCCGTGGCTCGGGTTAGTTACACCAATCCTCGCTACCCAACGCGGCCAAAGGATATCCACCTCGAGAACCTCGAGAACGTGGCGAAAAGAAATCACAGCGGCGCTCACGGCGCCGTCGTGAGCCGGCGTGAGCCTCCGGTGTACACATTTATGGCCTCCCACCGCATCGGCGCCCGCCTCTCTGGCCTCTCGCCAGAGCAGCTCGTCGCTTTCATCGACGAGCAATGACAAGCCGTGTTCGGCGGCGAAGGCAGCAATGACGAGCTTGTCAACTCGCTGGAGCGGTACGACCCGTCAACAAATGAGTGGGAGGAGGAGGCTGTGCCGCCGATGCCGTCGGCACGAAAGTATGTCGGCACAGCGGTGCTCGACGGCAAGCTCTACGCGGCGGGCGGCCAGGAGGTGGTTGACCTCGCAATTTCCAACATGGCGGAGCGGTACGACCTGGCTACGAACGCGTGGGAGGCGGTGGCGCCGATGGCGACGGCGCGGCTTGCTCACGCCGCGGCGGTGCTCGAAGGCAAGGTCTATGCTGTTGGAGGCTACAACACACTGAGCTCGGTGGAGCGGTACGACCCGGCGACGAATGCATGGGAGGAGGTGGCGCCGATGGCGTCGGCGCGGGACTCTCACGGCGTGACAGTGCTCGACGGCAAGCTGTACGCTGTGGGTGGCTGCAACAACGCCGACGGCATCCTCAGCTCGGTGGAGCGGTACGACCCGGCGCTGGATACGTGGGAGGCGGTGGCTCCGATGGCGGCGGCGCGGTATAATCACGCCGTCGCGGTGCTCGACGGCAAGCTGTACGCTGTGGGAGGCTTCAACTACCGGTACGGCCTCCTCAGCTCGGTGGAGCGGTACGACCCTGCGTTGGATGCGTGGGAGGCGGTGGCGCCGATGGCGCCGGCTCGAAGTCGCCTCTCCGTGGCGGTGCTGGACGGCAAGCTGTATGCTGTGGGCGGGCAGAACGACGAGGAGGACGTGGACGGAGGTATCGGCTGCCTGGTGGAGCGTTACGACCCGGCGTTGGAGGTATGGGAGGCGGTGGCGCCGATGGGGACGGCGCGGGTCTTTCCGACTTTGATGTAGGCGGCTGTCTCTCTCTCTCTCTCTCTCTCTCTCTCTCTCTCTCTCTCTCTCCCGAATGTCTTTTCGTGGTCCTGAGCGTTTTCTTTTGTGCTAGTCCGTGCCAGTCTGCGGGATAAGAATTCTTTTGTGGTGCCAGTCCGAGCCAGTCTGCTGTGAGAGGCGCCCCCGGCTCGTGCAGCTGTGGAACAGGCCACGCCCATAGGGCGCCGAGCGCGCCAGAAACGACCCCGTATTTCTCGGTACTGAGCCCTCCTCTCGACCCGCTCTTGATGTCCATCCGGTCCGCGCCGTCCAGCTGGGCGACGCCGTCGCGTACGAGCCGGCCTCGACGCGCTCGCGGCTGCCGCGGCGGCCTCGGAGGCGCGCTCGGCGAGCGGCCGCGCTCGGCAGTGCTCCTGCTGCTGCTGACGTCGGCGAGCGGCGCTCCAGTGAGCGGGTCCGACAGCGCGGCTCGCCAGGAGGCCATCGACAGCCTCGTGGCTCGCTCGTCGCTCGTCGAGCTGCAGATCTCTGGCTCGCGCACCGGCCTCGTCTATCGCGTCGGCGTGGAAGGCTGCTTGCCGCTGCGGCAGAGCGGCCCGCCGCGCACCCTCTACCTCGTCGCGTGGTCTCTCGGCCATACTATCCTGCCGTCCCGCATCCAGCTCCACCCTCCGATCGGCAGGGAGCAATTCACTGGGGCTGCTCCGCTGATGCGCTCGATGGCGCTCGCGGCCGACGCGGGCGCGTGGCGGAACGGCATATCTGCGACGCAGAAGGAGGGTAAGGTGAAGGCGCGCTCGGATCATCTGCTCGACGAGGCGGCGTGGCGCACGTTCCCCCACGCCGCCAAGCTGCTCGCGCGGTGGGTTGACGGAGCGCTCGAGCCGCTGCCCGCCGGCGTGCAGCTGCTCCGCGCCGAGGGCTACCCGCGCGGCAACCTGATCGACGGTCCCCCCGTGGAGTACAAGGACCTCGTGCTGCTGCTCGACGACGTTGGTGTCTACTCGCTGCTCGTCGGCACCGTCTCGCGGCTCCTCGACCGGCTGACGGATCGTCGGTCGGCGGTCGGCGAGCAAGCGGTCTACGCAGTGTCGGCAGAGCTAAAAGTCGAGGTGCTCGCGCTCTTCGACCCCGAGCTGGAGCTCGGGCGCCGAGCGCGGGAGGTGTACGACGCATTTCTCCGCGCGCCCGACGACATCGAGTCCAGCCCCGAGTCCCCGCTCGGCTCTCCACTCACCGACGGTACGTGCGCCACGCAGCCGCTGGGCGCCGGCATGCGAGGGCGGGCTCGCGCAGCTCGCCGATCCGCAGAGGCGGGCGGCGCAGGACCGCACGCTTTTGCGGCGGCTAGAGCAGCAGACGGACGACGGCATGGCGGCGGTGGACGAGACCGAGATCCTCTCCGAGACCCTCGACGTCGGCGACGGCGGCGAGGAGGAGGAGGAGGAGGAGGAGGCAGCGCAAGAGGAGAGCCCCGGGCGCGCGGCGCGCGCCTCGGGCGAGGAGGAGGGCGCGGATAGGGCCGCCTCGTTCGAGGATGGAGAGGAGGACGGCGAGGATGAATGTGACCAGTCCGCCGGGGAGGCGGCTGGGCTGCTGATACTCGGGTCGGGAGAGTGCGAGGACGACCAGGGTAGCGAGCCTCCTTCGGGAGGGGACGCTGACGTGGAGGCAGACGCCGCATTTGCGCACGCCAGCGAAGAGTCCGCCGAGCTTTAAGAATTCGGGCCGACGGTGCAAAAACAGAGAGGAGCCACACGGGAAACACGACACGCGTCTCTCAAGAGGCAACGGCAAGCACCGGCGCGTCGAGCGGCGCGCTTCAACCGGCGGCACCGGAGGCCGTGCCGCCCGGCCGTGAGACCGGCCGTCGGTTGACGGCGCGCCGCGGCGGCGGCTAGGGCAGGGGCTGCGCGCGCTCGCAAGCAGCGACGAGGCGGAGCGCGCGGAAGGCCGAGGCGGAAATCAGCGCGACCGAGACGGCCTGCGCGGCGGGGACGGCGCCCTCGGATCAGCGTGCACGAGTGGGGGCCTCGGAAGCGGCGAGATGCGGCGCCGAGAGAGGGAGATCTGTGCCGCTCTCGCGCCTGGCGCCGAGCGCAGGCGTCGCGAGCTGGTGGCGGCGCCGTCGAGCGTCGCGAACGGTCCACCGCTCGCGCACGCGTGCAGCCGGTCCAGGGCGGCTAGGCAGAAAGAAGAATGGCGCGAATTGAGGCCGTACGCGCCGAGCGCGAGCCTTGTTCCAGAGCGGCTGGCTGTCGCACGAGCCGGAGTAAAATTCTTTTGTGGGGGCTCCCGCCGAGCGCTGGGAACCCGGAGCGCTGGAACCCATCACCGCCGCTGACGCCCACACCGATGGCCTCCCACCGCATCGGCGCCCGCCTCTCTGGCCTCTCGCCAGAGCAGCTCGTCGCCTTCATCGACGAGCAGGCGCCCCTCTGGAGCGCCGCCGCAATGCGCGTGGCGGAGGAGCACGCCGCTCGGCTCGTGGAGCAGCCCGAGTGGGTGCTCTCCGAGGTCCTCCTCTCGCCGGACCTCGCCCCGCACATCCTCGCCCAGCTGCCGACCACAGAGCACGCCGCCAAGGGGACGTGCCGCGCGTGGCGCCGCGGCTGGAAGGAGACGCTGAAGAAGCGCGAGAGGCCGCGCATGCTCGTGATCGGCGGCAACGACGGCGGCGAAGGCAGCAGCGAGGGCGAGTTCCTCAGCTCGCTGGAGCGGTACGACCCGTCAACGAACGAGTGGGAGGAGGAGGCTGTGCCGCCGATGCTGACGGCACGAAGCTATATCGGCACGACGGTGCTCGACGGCAAGCTCTACGCGGCGGGCGGCATGAATGAGGAGGACGGCGCAACTTCCAACGCGGTGGAGCGGTACGACCTGGCTACGAACGCGTGGGAGGCGGTGGCGTCGATGGCGTCGGCGCGGCTTGCTCACGCCGCGGCGGTGCTCGAAGGCAAGTTGTACGCTGTGGGCGGGTACAGCGGCGGCGTGGTACACACTGGCCACTCCCTCAGCTCGGTGGAGCGGTACGACCCCGCTACGAACGCGTGGGAGCGGGTGGCGCCGATGGCGGAGGCGCGAGTTACTCACACCGTCGCGGTGCTTGACGGCAAGCTGTACGCTGTTGGCGGGTACAACAACGGCTGGCTCAGCTCAGTCGAGCGGTACGACCCTGCGTTGGATGCGTGGGAGGCGGTGGCGCCGATGGCGGCGGCGCGGAACTATCACGCCGTGGCGGTGCTCGACGGCAAGCTGTATGCGGTGGGCGGACTGGATGCCGGCCACAACCACCTCAGCTCGGTGGAGCGGTACGACCCCGCTACGAACGCGTGGGAGGCTGTGGCGCCGATGGCGGAGGCGCGGTATGCTCACGCCGTGGCCGTGCTCGACGGCAGCCTGTACGTTATGGGCGGGTACAACAACGGCTTCCTCAGCTCAGTCGAGCGGTACGACCCGGCAGTGGGCGCGTGGGAGGCGGTGGCTCCAATGGCGGCGGCACGGATGAAGGCTTTCGCCATCTTGATGTAGTCGCCGTTGTGTGCGTGCGTGCTAGCCCCACGGCGTGTGTGCTGAAGTCCCTCGCCTGAGTGTGCGTGCCCCCGTCAATCCTAGAAAAAACATAGAAAAAAGAAATCCGCGCTTATAGCCTCTCCATGTGTTTATCACAGAGTAGCCCCGGGACGGTCGGGGGGGGGGGCGGCGGCCTCACGCCCGGGACTCACCCCGAGACCCCACCCCGGGACGCGCCGGCTGCGGGTGAGGCCCCACCCCCGGGGCAGTGAGGGGCAGGGGCGGGGCGGAGCTCCTCAGAGTGAGGCGCCCCGGGTGCCCCCCCACCCCCCCCACCCCGCCCCCCGGGCACCCGACCCGCCCTCAGCTCTCAGCTCCCCACCACGCAAGGTGCAGCGGACGCCGACCTGGTGGGCAAGCGGATGATGAAGACCTTTGGCGGCCATGGCACCTTCGTCGGAGATATCGTCTCTTACGACCCGGAGACGGGATGTTACCAGCAGGTCACCTATGAGGACGGCGACAAGGAGGGCCTCTCGCGAGCCTCTGTCGAGGCTGGCGTGCGGCGATTCCAGGCCCAGGCAAAGTGATGCGATCCGTCTCGCCGAGGCGCGCTTTTTTGCGTCCGCCAGGAGGCGTAGGTTGCGATAGGGAGGAGGACGAGGACGAGGGCGGGCACGGTGAGCGGCGAGCAGCTCACGAGCGAGGACGCCCCCGTCGAGGAGACGGCAGACGAGAAGGCCGGGGCCGCCGCCGGCAGGCTAGGCTCGGCTAGCGAGCTGTAGCCCAGTTGAGACCCCGGTTTCGCGCACATGCGCATCGCATGGCCGCTCGGTCTGCCAATAGGCGTCCACGAACTGGGCAGATGGGCCATCACGAAACCTTCGGCATCTCTACCGCAGGAAGGCTGCCAATGATGAAATGATGAGCACCAACGTCTCTTGGTGCTGTCCGTTAGTGTCGCATCGAAGAGGACAGGGCCTCCGGTGAGAAAGGAGGCCCACCAACTGAATGACCCAAAGTTGAACACCGCACCGCCACACATGGACAGCGCGAACATTACGACGGCGGGGTTGCGATGGTCGATGGCCACAACGCTGGCATTCGCCTCACGACTGCCTTTGGCGTACAGAGCCTCGCGCTGGGCGGCAGTGCTTGCATAAGAGGAGGTGAGGAATACCCATTTGGATTTGCCTCGCGCTTGTAACATCTCGGCGAGGCGCGGCAAAGCTTGCGAGTAGAAGGCCTCCGTTGGGTGACAATCAAAGTAGCCGTCTCCTATGCTGTCGTTAAATCGGGCGTAAACGCTGCCGCACTGGGCGGTGGGTGTTTGGCCATCAATCGATGTCACCACCAATCCGTGTGCTCTCAGCAACTGGGCGGCTGCATCCTGTATCGCAGGGGCAAAGCGGAACTGGTCTCGAAGGGATTGCGTATGACAGCCCTCCCAGTATGCCGGGGACTCGGCAGTCGGCGTTCGCAACGACCTTGCCGGGCGCCACGACGGCGACGGCCGGCTCGGTATGCATGTGTCCGTGGACGTGCAGCGCGGCGGAAGAGCGCAGGAAGGCCTCGTGCAGCCGCGGCGCGTCCTCGCCGCGCACGTCCTCTTGCCCGGGCAGCTTGGGGTTGGAGTGCGTCACGAGCACGTCGATCGGCATCGCGCACGTCGCGTCGACCGCACCAAAGTAGCCGCCCCTCTCCACTTTGCGCAGGCCCTGCGTGTGCGAGGCCGGGATGCCATGCGCCGCACCCAGCACCAGCGACGCTGCCGCTGCCGCGGTCGCCGACGCCGAGCCGGCCGGTCGCGACGCCGCGCCGACGTGAAGCGCGCGGAGCCTCTCGGCCAGCCGCGCCTCCTCCGGCTGCTGCGCCTTGTGCTGCCGCTGCTGCCGCTCGAGCTTGGTCGGCTGCGGCCGCCGCTCGAACGAGCAAGCCGCCCAGAGCGCCGCACGGTCCTTCTTGCTCAGCCCAACCAGCTGGTCGGCCGTCGGCGCGACCGGCGGCGCTGGCTCGTGTTGCTCCCGCTCCTCGGCCGGCAGCTCCACTGCCGGCGCGGTGGTGGCGGCGCTGGCGGCGCTGGCGGCAGCGGCAGGCGTCGCGGCCGAGGGTGCATCCGCAGTTGCTGTATCCGCCGTCGCAGGCTCGTGTTGCGCCCGCGTCAAGGGCACCGTGAGGGCGCCGCCTTGAGGGAGCATGCACGGCAGGCCCGTCCTGGTGTTGCGCCAGTCCAGGTGCTGCTCCGAGCACAGGTCGTGGTTGCCGTAGACAATGTGCACGTCGCCGTTGGGGAAGGAGTCGCGCAACCAGTCGAGCTCCGGCACGGCGTCACTCTTGACGCCACGCAGCTCGTTGCCCGCCGACGCCATGTCGCCGGCCACAAGCACAATGGCCCGCGCCACCGCCTCGGCGCCGAGCTCATTGTCGAGCGTTTGCAGCGCCTGCTCCCAGAAGTGGCGCTGCGTGGCGGTTTCGATCTGCCAGTCCGAAATGCATATCAGCGGTCGGCCTGCTCGCAGAAACGGCAGGTGAACCTCGTATCCCCGAGCAATGTGAACCGTCGGTGGATGCTTGATGCGGAATGCAGCGCCTTTACGGTTGTCGTACAATGGAATTTGGTCGATGCTGGTGTGTGGCTCTTGCGAAGGTTGCGCCATCTTGCGCTCGACTTTATCGCGTGCGCTTCGAGAGTCGTTCGGCGTGGATCTCACCGAGCGGTGTCCGAGTTGTCAACGCATGGACGGGTCCTGGACACATATCCCCTGGTCGGTGCAGGCCTGGACTTGGTGGGAAATCCAAGTCCGCAATGTTGTCGATCGCCGTACGCACGAACGGACGCAGATCTTATCTGACAATCTGACTTAAACGGGGAAGGAGCTAGGGAACTGACGTTCGCCAGAACTTCACAATCGTCCAACGGTAAAGTACTGGAGGTGGTAGAGGGTGTGGACCGTGAGTTGAACAAAATCCGGGGACGCGACCCACCTCGCCACAGACGGTCCCGCGCCTCGCCGCTATGACGGGGACACACCCCGCACCGTCCGCTGTGTCCCCGTCTTTGTCCGGAGTGAATACTCCAACGCGCTCGTCGGTGACGGTGTCCCCCGATTTCGCCGCGCTCGGCGAACCTCGACAGCGCTTTCGGTGGCATGCAGCTCTTTGCGCCTGAAGCCTGGAGTGAAGCTCCTCTGCTGCTCACACACTCTGCACAGATGGCACAGCCCACTGTGCGGCTGCCACAGCTGTGACAGCGATGGGCTCGCCCTCACTGGCCCTCAGTCAGTTGTGCTGCGGCTTGTGTGAGCGACACTGCTCGGCGACTGCCGGCACACTGTGAGACCATGGGTGTGAGGTAAAACCACGCTACCAGCGCTTGGTCACATCAGCCCTGAGGTCAGATCCTTCTCCTCTGTTGATGGTAACACTTGTCTACTCGCTGGAGCCGAGCAGGAGGGCTTGGCGCACAACCCCTGTTCAACTCAGGGTCCACACCCCGTACATCAGCTCAACATCTCATTTTCACATTCTGGTTTCTGCCCGGCATGCGGCATAGGGGCGTCTGTGCAGTCTACGTTGGCACAGATTTGTACTAGGGGGTGTAACAGACAACACGGAGTATTCAACAAACGACGATTTTCCCGTCGGCCCTCTCTCGAGGGCCGGACTCCGCTCTTTTGTGTCGGGCCTCTCACGGACCGCGGCGCGCTCTCCACCTCCACGACTCGAGCTTTGCGGCCGCGGGCCGGCGGTCAGATGATGTGGAAGCCCTCGGTGTCCGAGACCGCCTTGAGCAGCTGCGCCTTGAGCTTGGACTTTGTCGTGTACTCGGGCAGCAGCAGGTGGTTGAAGCAGGTGGTTGAAGCAGGTGTGTGCCGACGGGAGTCGCTCCTCGTCGGAGCCGTTGCGCGAGATGACGAAGGAGAGGTTGCCGAGCCCCTTGATTGGCACCCGGTCCGAGCCGGTGCAAAAGAAGAGGAACTTCTTCTTCATCTCGAGCGGCAGCTCGTGGATCACCTCCCACAGCAGCGCGATGCACGGGCTGTCACAAGAGAAGCCGTCGTCGTACTGCGTCACCCGCTCCAGCGCCTCGAAGTCGAGATTTGGCGAGCCGCACAGCAGCAGCTCGAGCTCCTCCCACCGGAAGAGCTGGATCGCCTATACGGGGAGATATGGGGAGATGTGGTGAGATGTGGTGAGATGTGGGGAGGTGTGGGGAGGTGTGGGGAGGTGTGGGGAGGTGTGGGGAGGTGTGGGGAGGTGTGGGGAGGTGTGGGGAGGTGTGGGGAGGTGTGGGGTGATGTGGGGAGGTGTGGGGAGATGTGGGGAGGTGTGGGGAGATGTGGGGAGGTGTGGGGAGATGCGGGGAGGTGTGGTGAGATGTGAGGAGATGTGGTGAGATGTGGGGGAGATATGGGGAGATCGCTGGATCGCCTCGCCGCCGCAGACCGACTCGAAGCCGCGCAGGAAGGCGTCCGACTGCGTCGCAACCGAGTCGACGAGGAGGTACTGCGTGTACAGCCGCACGTACTCGGCGCGGTTGGCGCCTAACACAAAGAAAGCGCGAACCTCGTCTTTCTTTTTTTCCGTGGGGCGTAGCGCGTAGTTGGCGCGGCCCGCGCCCGTCACGGGCACCTCGCCGCCCCCCTCGACGAGGTCGAAGACCTTCCGCTCCCCAAACTCCTCGTAGGCAACTTGCATGCACAGCGCAAAGGTCTCCTCCACCTATGTATGTGGGAAGGTGAAGAACAGCCAGGCTCGGACAAGACACCATCGCGGTATGGGTGGACGCGAGACAGAAGACGACGGCACGCTCGAGCGACACACACACACACACACACACACACACACACACAAACACACACACACACACACACACACACACACACACACACACACACACAAGCTCACAAGACGCACCTGCTCCGCCGGCGCGAAGTCGAGCAGCTGCTGCAGCGAGCGGCCGACCAGCGGGAAGGCGCGCTGCAGGTCGGTCATGCCGAGGGGCTGCCGCATCAGCTTCTTGTACACGACGTGCGGGAAGCGGACCTGGATTCGGGTGCTGTGGGGGTAGGGTGACTGGGTTCGGGGAGTGTGGGGCGTGCGGGAAGCGGACCTGGATTCAGGTGCTGTGGGGGCAGGGTGACTGGGTTCGGGGAGTGTGGGGCGTGCGGGAAGCGGACCTGGATTCGGGTGCTGTGGGGGTAGGGTGACTGGGTTCGGGGAGTGTGGGGCGTGCGGGAAGCGGGCCTGGATTCGGGTGCTGTGGGGGTAGGGTGACTGGGTTCGGGGAGTGTGGGGTGTGCGGGAAGCAAACCTGGATTCGGGTGCTGTGGGGGTAGGGTGACTGGGTTCGGGGAGTGTGGGGCGTGCGGGAAGCGGGCCTGGATTCGGGTGCTGTGGGGGCAGGGTGACTGGGTTCGGGGAGTGTGGGGCGTGCGGGAAGCGGACCTGGATTCGGGTGCTGTGGGGGTAGGGTGACTGGGTTCGGGGAGTGTGGGGCGTGCGGGAAGCGGACCTGGATTCGGGTGCTGTGGGGGTAGGGTGACTGGGTTCGGGGAGTGTGGGGCGTGCGGGAAGCGTATGTCACCGATGACGCCGTTGTAGATTGCGACGCCGATCAGGACGCCG
>NW_005197053.1:301271-315470 GCF_000372725.1 Emiliania huxleyi CCMP1516
TCCGCTCTTTTGTGTCGGGCCTCTCACGGACCGCGGCGCGCTCTCCACCTCCACGACTCGAGCTTTGCGGCCGCGGGCCGGCGGTCAGATGATGTGGAAGCCCTCGGTGTCCGAGACCGCCTTGAGCAGCTGCGCCTTGAGCTTGGACTTTGTTGTGTACTCGGGCAGCAGTCAGGTGGTTGACAGCAGGGTGTGCGCCGACGGGAGTCGCTCCTCGTCGGAGCCGTTGCGCGAGATGACGAAGGAGAGGTTGCCGAGCCTCTTTATTGGCACACCGTTCGATCGGGGGCGGGGGGGGGGGCAGCGGCGGCGAGGAGGGTGGCGGCGGTGAGGGCGGAGGAGGCGAGGGTGGAGGCGGCAACGGTGGCGGCGGAGAGGAGCCTTGAGCGGCTTCTTTAGCTCGCGCTTGTGTTGCGAGACGCGCAACAGCGTGTCCTGGATCAAGTGCGACCGACGAACCTTGAGGGGCAGGGACGGCGACGTGGGGAGATATGGCGAGATATGGCCGAGGTATGGCGGAGATATGGAGAGATATGGGGGAGATATGGGGGAGATATGGCGAGATATGGGGGAGATATGGGGGAGATATGGCGAGATATGGGGGAGATATGGGGGAGATATGGCGAGATATGGCGAGGTATGGGGGAGATATGGCGAGATATGGCGAGATATGGTACCACACCTTGAGGATCAGGTACGGCGACGTGGCGCCTGCTCACAGCGGCGGGGCCGTGTGAAGAGACGCCGTTCACACCTCGCGGCCTGGCCGAGGGAGCGGACAACGTGCCACCCACAAACAGCGAGCGCAGGATGGCGCCCTCAAACTCGTGCGTCATCTGCGCCGTCGCGTCGTACATGAGCACCTAGAAAAAGAAACACCGGCTGCGGGGGCGCCGTATTTCTTTTTTGCGGCCCGCTTGCGCCGTGCTCTTGGAGGCCGTATCTCCCCACATCTCCCCACACCTCACCATATCTCCCCACATCTCCCCACACCTCACCATATCTCCCCACACCTCCCCACACCTCCCCCCCCCACACCTCCCCACATCCCCCCACACCTCCCCACACCTCCCCACACCTCCCCATCTCTCCCCACCTCTCCCCATCTCTCCCCATCTCTCCCCACCGTGCTCTTGGAGGCCGGGTCGAGGACGTACGAATGCCGGCAAAACGAAAACTCGCGCCGCGCTGACCGCCAACGGCGGTAATCCTCCTTGAGGTTCACCTGTCCGCGGCGTGGCGGCTGTGAAGAGAGGCGCTTGCTCACGGGTGGCGGCGCGGGTCCTCCTCTGTCTCGAGGCCTCCAAGTTGACCGCGTCGTTGTAAAACGAAGCGTAGTCGAGCGAGCTGCCGCCCCCACCTCCGCCGCCCCCACCTCCGCCGCCCCCACCTCCGCCGCCGCCGCCGCGCCCTCCGCGCCGCCAGCCCGCCGCCAGCGCCGCCTCGTTCGCGTCGTAGAGCAAGCCGAGCACCTTGGTCGCCGCGAATGGGGAGATGTGGGGAGATGCGGGGAGAGATGGGGAGATCTCTAGAGCAAGCCGAGCACCTTGGTCGCCGCGAATGGGGAGATGTGGGGAGATGCGGGGAGATATGGGGAGATATCTAGAGCAAGCCGAGCACCTTGGTCGCCGCGAATGGGGAGATGTGGGGAGATACGGGGAGATATGGGGAGATATCTAGAGCAAGCCGAGTACCTTGGTCGCCGCGACGACGGCGTCGTCGATGCGCTGCGTGTGGCAGAGCCGGACCTACGGGCCGCGTCAAAGACCGGGAGGTGTGGGGAGGTGTGGGGAGGTGTGGGGAGGTGTGGGGAGGTGTGGGGAGAGATCTGGGGAGGTGTGGGGAGATGTGGGGAGATCCGGGGAGAGGTGGGGAGAGGTGGGGAGAGGTGGGGAGAGGCGTGTAGAAACGGCGCGCCGAAAGAAACTGCTGCAGCACGACCACGATCCTCGCGAGAGCAGGCTCCGGCCAGTGCGACCACCAGCGCGCCACCTGCGGGAGATATGGGGAGATTTGGGGAGATCTGGGGAGAGATGTGACCACCAGCGCGCCACCTGCGCGGCCGCGCCCTCCTCGAGCGACGCGATGAGCGAGCAGAGAGGCAGCAGCACCTGATGCGTCACATCGAGGACGGGGCTACCCGGCACTTCTGCGAGGTGGAGCCGCGGCGTTCCCCTACCCCCACTGTACCCGCGCCCAGTTACCCTACCCCCCACTGTACCCGAATCCAGAAGAGGAGCCGCGGCGGCGCCCCGCCGGACCGTCCTCGTGGAGCCAATAGTGACTACCACTACTGGACTCCACTGGACCCGGGCGGAGGAACGCCAGGGGAGAGACTGGTCTGGGGGTGGTCTCTCGGCCCGATCTCGGCCCGATCTCGGCCCGATCTCGGCCCGATCTCGGCCCGATCTCGCGCGCCGGCTTGTGGTGCTGCGGCTCAAGCAGCAGCGGGTTGGCCATCAGTACGAGCAGCCAGCGGAGGGAGCCGCCCTCTCTCTGCAGGGGGCAGCTGCCCTCGGTGAGCAGCTTGTAGGCGCCGCGGCCGCGGAGCAGCGCGTGCGCCTGCGGGGAGAGGTCGAGGAAAGGTCGCGGAAGGTCGTTGACGGGGGCGCGGGCCCGCGCCAGCAGCAGGGGGCGCACCCCGCGCATGACGACGTTTCCGAGCCGGTCGGCGGCCGTGAAGCCGGCGCTGTCTGGCGGCGAAGAGAAGAGCAGCGAGTACGCCTCGCCGACGGCGCCTGCGCGCGTGCGGTAGGGCGTGGCGGAGGGTGTTTGCGGTGGAGGCCTTGCAGAGGCGGCGCTGGCGCAGCCGTGCGCTGGCGCAGCCGTGCGCTGGCGAGGCCGTGCACTGGTGAAGCGATCACACTGGCCAGGCACTGGAAGCGGCGACGTGAGGCGGCCCGTGTCTGGCGAGGTGTGGGCGGTGTCTGCGCTGCGTCTGCGCTGCGTCTGCACGTGCGGCGCCTGCGTCCACACCGCTGAGCTCCGAGGGGTCGACGGCGAGCTGGGCGGCCTCCGCCTCGCGCGCGGCGCTGCTGGAGACGAAGGAGCGGCTGAGCGCCTCGACGCTCGAGAAGACCTCCGCCAGCGACGCCTCCAGCGCGTGCATGCTCTCTGGCGCGCCAGACGAGGCGGAGGCGCAGAGCTGCTGCAGCAGCGGCAGGGAGAGGAAGGGAGGCAGCTCGTCGCAGAGCGCGTGGTCGCCGCACTGCGCCAGCTCGAGGCTCAGCAGCGCGGCGCGCGTCGGGTCGAGCTCACTCGCGTCTGCAGAGCTTCGGCAGTGCCGATTCGGGCAGCCTGGCCGACCACAGCCTCTGGTCAGCTGCGCAAAGTAACGCCGCACGAGGGCGGACACACGATCCCTGTCCTTGGCGGTGTCGTCAACGTCCATTGCCTCAGAGGTCGACGAGGCCATGGGCGGCTGCGGCGATACCAATCAGCGGCAAGAGTGTTTCAGCGCGCGGTGTCGGTCGTGAAGAGCTGCACGGCGGATTTCTTTTTCTTTTTAGAGATCGCCGAACCTTGGGGGGTACACACAGTCAACCTCCATTGCCCGGCGGGCGCTCGGCCGTCTATCGTTACACTCGCGCCTCCGATCGTCCCCCGGGAGGCGACTGCGCTCGCTCGCCCGTCGGCATGGCAGCACTCAACTTGCTCGGCCTCGCCACAGCGGTACCGCTCAATGCGCCGCCTTCGCCGCCTTCGCTGCCTCCAGCATTGCCGCCGCCGCCGCCGCCGCTCGCCCCCGGCTACGTCTCAGTCGTGAGCGAGAACGAACTCAGATCCCTGATCGAGGGGGCTGCTGCCGACATCTCCATCTCCCTTCCGCCCAGTGCGCACTTCGAGCTGAGCAGCCAGATCAGCTGCGCCTCCAGCATCAAGGTGACCATCGCCAGCAGCGGCGAGGGCGCGACGCTCGACGGCCAGGGACAGACCACGCTCTTTTACCTCTCGGGCGGCTGCAGCCTCACCCTGCGGCGGCTGAACCTCGTCAACGGGAGGGCGGACGATGGCGGGGTTGTGCAGGCGACGGAGGCAGGCGACGTCGAGATCATCGACTCCACCGTGAGGAGTTGTTCGGCTACTGGCTCCTGGTACCCCATCGGTGGCTGGCTCCACGGGGTGCGCCGCGTAGAGCTAGCCACCGCCCTGCAGCGCCGCACGGCAACAGGGCGAGAGATGAAGAGAGCCACGGCTGCCTCACCCCGCTCTCTCCTCGCAACCGCAGTTGGGCGGTGTCGTCTACGCGTCTTACAGCGGTGCGGTCTCGCTCACCGACTCGACTGTGACGGACTGCTATGCTTTTGTGCGTCGCGTAGAGCTAGCCGCCTGCACTGCGCGTAGGGGGCTGCGGCTGCCTCACCCCGCTCTCGCCTCGCAACCGCAGCGCGGCGGCGTCGTCTTCGCGTCTTTCAGCGGTGCGGTCTCGCTCACCGGCTCGACTGTGAGCGACTGCTCGGCTGGCTCACAAGGGGTGCGTCGAGTAAGAGCTAGCAGCCTCCATGGGCCGCGCAGCACGGCTGTGGGAGAGGGGGGGGGCACGGCTGCCTCACCCCGCTCTCTCCTCGCAACCGCAGAACGGCGGCGTCGTCTCCGCGGAGAACAGCGGTGCGGTCTCGCTCATCGGCTCGACAGTGACGGGCTGCTCGGCTGGCTATGTGCGCCGCGTAGAGCCAGCCGCCGCCCTGCAGCCCAGCACGGCTGCAGGCCGAGAGATGTAGAGGGCGGCGGGCCTCACCCCGCTCTCTGCTCGCAACCGCAGTACGGCGGCGTCGTTCATTCGTCTGGCATCGGTGCGGTCTCGCTCATTGACTCGACCGTGAGGGACTGCTCTGCTGGCTCTGTGCGCCGCGTAGAGCTAACAGCCTGCCGTGGCAGCGCCGCACGGCAGCGAGTCGAGAGATGTGAGGGCCGCGGATGCCTCATCCCGCTCTCACCTCGCAACCGCAGACCGGCGGCGTCGTCTCCGCGTCTGGCAGCGGTGCGGTCTCGCTCGTCGGCTCCTCCGTGACGCGCTGCTCTGCTGGCTCTGTGCGCCGCGTAGAGCTAGCCGCCTCCAACAGCGCCGCACGGCAGCGGGTCGAGAGATAAAGAGAGCCACGGTTGCCTCACACCCCGTTCTCAACTACAGCGGGGCGGCGTCGTCTTCGCGGAGAACAGCGGTAACGTCTCGCTCACTAACTCGACCGCCATCGTCCCTCTGCAGCAGTCGGCCGAGTGGGTCATAGCACATGCAGGCAGGGCAGGCGCGACAGCGGCATTGAGTGCAGTTGCGCGAGCCGAGGCAGCCGTCGGCGCACTGCTCTTTCGCCAGGATGTGCTCGCCGGGGTGGCGACTGGCGCAGTAGCGAACGCTCCAGGGCGCGCTCATCTGCGCGGCGTCCATCTCCCCATCGCGCGTCATCTCGTCCGGCGGGCGCTCGGCTGAAGGAATTCTTTTCCCTCGTCTGGGCGAGAATTCTTTACCCTTGCAGGGAGTTTCTAAGATTCTTTGAGGCAGCCTTCGATGTAATAACTCGCCCCGCCGAAAAAAAGAAATTCGCCCCGTTTTTGGTCGCGCTCGCGCGCGCGCCAAGCCACAACCACGTAGTACCCCTGCACCTCGGAAACTCAGAGCCACACGATGGACGCCATGTCCGTCGGGCTGCTCTTTGGAAGCGTGACCTTCTGGAACTTCGGGGTGCTCTTGTGGCTGCTCGCTGCGGCCCTCCCTGCAGCATCGGCTGCCATAGCAGATGGCAGTCCGTCCGCGCAGCCGGTTCCTGTCATCCTCGACACAGACATCGGAACCTTCATGGACGATAGCTTCGCGCTCGCGATGCTGCTGCGCACGCCTCATCTCGTCCTCAAGCTGCTCGTGACTGCCTCGCACGACGTGGTTGGCCGCGCGAGGGTGGCCGCCAAGCACCTGAGCCTCGTCGGGTGCGACGCTGTGCCGATCGGCATCGGCGTGCCGTCGGACAATGGCACCGGCGCGCTCTTCCCGTGGGCCGCTGACTACGACCTGCGAGCCTACCGCGGCGGAGTCCGCTCGGACGGTCTGAAGCCGCGATCTTGGGAGGTGTCGTAGAGAGGGGGAGTTGCCGATGACACCCGTCCCTGACGTGCCGCAGGCGTGGCTGCGATGTGGGAGGTTGTGGAGAGCTCGCCGGTGCCGGTGGCGCTGATTGAGATCGGGCCCGACTGCTAGTAGATGCGGGTACTCACAGCCTCAGGAACATACCAGGAACATACCCCGCTCTCGACGACCCGTTCAAGCCCGTCTTCTCACCCGTGCTTGCGTCGCCGCAGGCCGCACACCAACGCGGCCGCGCTGCTGGCGCGGTACCCGCGCGCGGCGTCGCGCGTCCAGATCTTTGCGATGGGCGGCTCCGTGGTGCCACACATCAAGCTGCCCTGGGGGCACGAGTCGCCGGTGAGCCTCTCTGTCTGTCTCTGTCCCTGTCTGTCTCTATCTCTGTCTCTGTCTCTCCGTCTCTGTCTCTGTCTCTGTCTCTGTCTCTGTCTCTCTGTCTCTCTCTCTGTCTCTCTCTCTCTCTCTCTCTCTCTCTCTCTCTCTCTCTCTCTCTCTCTCTCTCTCTCTCCCTCCCTCCCTCTCCTCTCCCTTTCGCCCGAGCGGCAGCGTCTCTCCTTGCACGTGCGTCTGCGGGCAAGTGCTGCGCTGCGCACAGGTGGCCACCACCAACGAGCGGCTCGACGTCCCCGCCGCGCGGGCGCTGCTGCTGCCCGCGTGGCGCGGCCAGACGCAGTGGGCCCCGCTCGCGACGACCGTCAACGTCTTGCTCGACGGTGCGCTCTGGCGGCGCATCGGCGCGTCGCCCTCCCCTGCGGTGCGCGTGGGGTCGGGACTAGGCGCGGTGGGTGGTGTGCCGGAGGGCCTCACTTCGCGCCTGTGCCCGCCACGTGCACAAGGTGCGCGTGCTCCTCGAGTGCTACCGCGCGTGGTGGAGCGAGTCGAGGCGGCCGATGCGAAGGGAGGAAGGGGGGGCGCCGACAGTCCGAGGCGGCACCCGCGTCTCGTCAGTGGCGGCACTGCCCCCCTCCAGGCGAGACACGAAGTGCATCACCCACCGCGAGGCGTGCTCGCTCGACCCGGCCACAAGCAGCCCGATCCTCTTCGACACAGAGGCTCATCTCTCCCCATATCTCCCCATATCTCCCCATATCTCCCGATCCTGTTCGACACGGAGGCGCGGCGCAGCCCTCCTCCCCCGCCCGACAGACACGGCCACGTCACGGCCACGACACGGCCACACACGGCCACGACACGGCCAAGACGCGGCCACACACGGCCATGACACGTCCGCGACACGACCACACACGTCCGCGACACGTCCGCGACACCGCCCGCCTAGGCTGTGCACCTCGCCGCCGGCGGGCGCTGGCTGTCGCTCACCCCCCTGCGCGTCAACTTCAGCGACGACGGGCACACGATCGTGCTGCCGCCCGAGAGCCGGCGCGGCGCAGTCAGCAGCTTTGCGCTCAACTGGACGGGCGGCGAGGCGGCCAGAGGAGGGGAGGCGGCGGGCGGACGCGGCGGCGGCGGTCTCGCCGCATTTCTGAGCCACCTCACAGACACACTGGTCGGGCTTCCCCCAGGCCAGGCACCGGATCGCCCTGCGCCGTCGCGGGCCGCGGCCGTTCGCGTTGGCGCGGACTCGCTATAGTAGAGGATGCTTAGTCAAACTTAGCACGGTAGAGGCTTGAGGGTACTTTAGGGGGTTTGAGCGAGCGGTCGCTGCGGCTCTCGAGAGGCCGTACATACCTCACGTGTGTTGCGTGCCTTCGGGCCACTTCAGAAGCACACAGAGCCGCATGTACTTTTGGCATATCTCCAGAAATGACTAGCAGTCACATATTTCTCAAACAAACTTTTGCTCTCCCGTAGCCCGTAGCCCAACAAACATGCCTTGTATATACGCGCACGCCACCGACAAAACGAAAATGGGACCGAACGCGCGCGCCGCGCTCCGGCGCCAAACATACGTCAATGCGTCGCCCTCCAATGCTCTCACATGCAAACCAGACACTAGGGCGCCGCCCTCCGGCCCGCCGCCGTGCGCGCCGCCCCCATCTTCAGCTCCGCCACCTGGTCGAGCGCGTCGCCGAGCAGCCCCTTGGCCACGCCGAGGTCGCGCAGCTGCTCCACGCCGCCTCTCGCCCGCACCTCGGCGGCGTGGTCGGCCACGTAGCGGCGGCACTGCGCGAGGAGCCGCCCGTCGCCCATCGTGTGCGCCGCCTCGAGCAGCGGCACGGCGCTCGCCGGCCCGACGCTCTCCTGCAGCGCCTGCGCGCAGAGCAGCTCGAGGCGCGGCACCTGGTACATCTGCGCCAGCTCCCGCAGGTCGAGCGCGCGCCGCGCCTGCTCGCCCTCCCCCTCGCCGAGGTCGAGCTGGTCGGTGCAGAGGTAGTCGATGAAGGCGGTGAAGCTGGCGAGGTCCGTCTTGGGCACCGTGATCTCGGCGGCGTCGCGCTCCTTCATGCCGATGCCAAACATCTTCCCATAGTACTCGGACCGCACGCAGAGCAGGCTCTTGCTCACGTGCTCGATGCGCTGCTCCTCGCCTTTCCGACCAGGAAAGTGACCGGGCCGTGCGGCAAAGAGGCGTCGCCCCGCGTCTTCTTCAGGTCTGCCACGAGGGTCGAGGGCGGCACCACAATCGGTGCAAAGGAGGGAGGCGGAGGAGGCGCAGACATGTCTAGCGTCCACCCAAGACCCATACGGGGTGTGGACCCTGAGTTGACCAGGGGTTGTGCGCTGGGCCCTCCTGCTCGGCTCCAGCCAGTAGACAAGTCTTGTCATCAACAGAGTAGAAGGATCTGACCTCGGGGCCGATGTGACCAAGCGCTGGTAGCGTGGTTTTACCTCACACCCACGGTCTCACAGTGTGCCGGCAGTCGCCGAGCAGTGTCGCTCACACAAGCCGCAGCACAAGTGACTGAGGGCCAGTGAGGGCGAGCCCATCGCTGTCACAGCTGTGGCAGCCGCACAGTAGGCTGTGTCAACTGTGCAGAGTGTGTGAGCAGCAGAGGAGCTGCTCTCCAGGCTTCTGTCGCAAAGAGCTGCATGCCACCGAAAGCGCTGTCGAGGTTCGCCGAGCGCGGCGCAGGTTGAGGGACACCGTCACCGACGAGCGCGTTGGAGTATTCACTCCGGACAAAGACAGTGGCACGCACACGAGCTGCGGCCGTGCCACTGTCATAGTGGCGAGGCGCGGGACCGTCTGTGGCGAAGTGGGTCGCGTCCCTCGATTTCCTCAACTCACGGTCCGCTCCCTCTACCGCGTTGGTGTCCAGTCCGAGCCTGGCTGTTCTTCACCTTTCTACCTACGGTGGGGGTACATACACACATACGTGTGTGTGTGTGTGTGTGTGTGTGTGTGCGTGCGTGTGTGTGTGTGTGTGTGTGTGTGTGTGTGTGTGTGTGTGTGTGTGTGTGTGTGTGTGTGTGTGTGTGTGTGTGTGTGTGTGTGTGTGTGTGTGTGTGTGTGTGTGTGTGTGTGTGTGTGTGTGTGTGATCCGTGAAGAACAGCCTTCCTACCTAACCTAACCTAACAGCTGCCCTACCCCGCCGCCGCTCACTCTTACAGAAAACGCATCCCGACCTTCGACCTTTGACACGGCGGCGGCGGGCGTGCTCCAGCGCGTGCGCCGGCCAGCGCGCGCTCGCCGGTCGAAGAAGAGGATGAGGGCGTACCGCGTGCCTCCCGTCATCGCGCTCACGGCGTGCAGCAGCCGGGAGGAGTGCACGGTGGCGTCGCCCTCGGCCCGCAGCAGCGGCTGCACCGCCCCGCCGAACACGCCGAGCAGGCGGCCTGCCGAGGGGGGCTGGGTGGGCGGTAAGCCGTCATTGCCCGGCGCTGCTTGCAACGCTCTGGGTGGCGGCGCTCCAAGAGTGGTGCTCTTGGGAAGAGGTTCCTCCTTTCCGCTCCCCCCCCGCAAGGCGCGAGACACACCTCCCTCGTGCGACGCATCGTCCGAGAGCGCGACATTGACGGTCACCTAAGGTAAGGTGAGGTAAACTCCTCCACACACACGAGGTGGTGGGGCAAGGGGGGGCAACCCTCGCGTCTCCACGTCTAACGACAGGAGCCCCACGGCATTCAAAGTGCAAGGCCCAATGCGCGTGGGTGAGCGGCCACCTCGTAGGCGTCGGGGTGGAAGGCAATCCACGGCCGCGTCTCCGCCGAGTACCTACTCGAGATCACCCGAGATCACCCGAGATCACCCGAGATCATCCACCGCGGTCGCGTCTCCGCCGAGCACCGCCGCACAAACATCTCCTGCAGCGTCGGTCCCGCGTCCTCGACCTCCGCCTCCGCCTCCTCCTCCTCCTCCTGCTGCTGCTGCTGCTGCTGCTGCTGCTGCGTCTCCTCCGCATGCTGCTGCTGCTTCTCCTTCCGCTGCTGCCGCCGCTCCTCCTCCTTTTGCTCGAACGCCGAGGCCGTTTCGGCCAACCGACGCGCCGCCGCGAGGCGCGCCGCAGCGCCGGAGCGGTCGCCGGCTCGCTTGAGCGAGATGGCCTCGCTGCGCAAGCGGGCCGCGGCGGCGGCGGCGGCGGCGGCGGCAGTGGCTCCGCCATCGTCAGGGTCGGCAGTGCCGGCGGGCGCACACCGCGCGACGGCGGTGCGCGCGCGAAATGCGGTGGGCAGCCTCCATAGCTTGGCCGCCTCCGCGCTGCCGACGAGGGCCTCGAGCGCCGCCCGGCTGAGATTTAGCTGGTGCTCCGCCTGGCCGTCCACAGAGTCCGCCTCGAGCCGGCGCTGCGAGTCGACGGCGGCCCGCAGAGCGGCACACGCCCTCGCGGAGAGGGACTGTGGCACGGCCATCACAGAGCCGTATTCCGCCGCCGTCGGCGATCCCTCGCGCCCGAGCGCGGCGAGCAGGTCATCGACCGGGACCGTCGCTGGGTCTGCGCCTTCGACGAGCAGCGAGCGCACGGTCGGGTGCATCGCGGCAGCCGCGCGCGCGAAGCCGGCAGGGATCGCGCTTGGCAGACTCTGCGGATCCGAGCTGGCCGTCATTTTTGGAGCTCTTCGGCTGTGGTCTAGCCTCTTGCGACCCGATGCTTCACTCATGCTTCGGTGTGAATCACGCCCGCTGTGAAAACATTTTGCGGGGGATTTTTTCGCCAGTCAATAGAGCATGAAAATACCTTTCAGACGGTACCTTTCTGTCCTCCAGAGTCGAAGAACTCGACCGGTGGCTGGCCGCCAAAGTGGCTGGACGGCGCCGCGGCGCACACTGGTGAGCCGCGGAGCACACCAAGGGAGCTGTCCTCGGCGCAGCCGATCAGCTCCCGCGGCCTGGGTGATGGCAGTGGCACTCTCTGAGGCTCCCTGATTTTTTCTGGTATTTGTTGAGCACTCTCTGGTCACCATCGCCGGGCGAGCCTGGCTCTCGCTGCACAGCGGCGCGACCCGCGGTGAGGCTGCCGATCGTCGAACTGGGCTTAGCTCTCAGTCAAGATATTGTGCATATGGTCGGTCTCTACAATATCTTGACTGAGCACGACCGATGAATCGGCAGCACGGAGACAGGAAGGCTCGCTGTGTGAGTCGGCCACGCAGAGGGTCGGAACCTGGGTCGCAAGAGGCTAGCCCCAGCCGACTCCGTGAACTCTCGAGCGGATCTCGAGTTCCAGCTGCTCGGTGTACGAAAACTGCTCCCCGCACTGCACGAGCAGCGACCTTCTGCTGGTGAACCTTCTTTTCTAGACGGCTAGGATTGAGAGCAGCCTCGCTCTCAATCCTAGAAGTCGAAGGATTGTGAGCAGCACTCCTCGCAAGCGTGGCATCTCTGTACGATTGCTAGCACCCACGCTCGCAATCCTACATCTTCTAGGACTAAGAGCAGCTCCGCTCCCAAGGTGTACGAAACTGCAAGGTCTGCTATTCTGAGGCCAGGGTTCCAACTTTTTCCGGGGTATGGTATGGTGGCTCTCGCACCATTTCTTTCGCCGAAAGCGCGCGCATACAACGACATCATGTCAACGGTGCTGCTCGAGCGCGACATGCCTGCGGCCGCTTTGAGCGAGTACCTCGCCAGCCACGAAGCGACGGCGCCCCTCGCCGACAAGCAAGCTCGCCGCCGCGGTCGACGGCAACCTGCTCATCGAGCTTATCAAGGAGGCCGGCAAGGCCGACGCGAGCGCCATCGCGGACTATTTCGTGAACGCGCCGCTCGGCAACGTTGGCCACCTCGCCCTCATGCTACACCGGTTCATAGATAGGTCGAGAAGAAGGCGGGCCAGCTCCAGAAGAAGGAGAAAAAGGCCGCCGACAAGGACCGCGCCGCCCGCATTGCCGGTTTGCCGCCCAAGTGGCGGAGGAGCAGGCGCGCAGTGTGAGTGCTGTGGCAGGCAAGCTCCTGTTCCAGGCCCACAGGGCGAGCGCGCAGGCGGGCGAGGTGGCGCGGCACCAGCGGCTGCGATCCATGTTCGAGAGGGCTGAGCCCTGGTGTCGAGGTTTCGAGGCCCGGTGTCGAGGGTGTCGAGCTGCTGTCGAGGGGTAGAGGTGTCGACAGGCCCGTCGAGGCCCGTCGAGGCCCGTCGAGGCCCGTCGAGGCCCGTCGAGGCCCGTCGAGGCCCGTCGAGGCCCGTCGAGGCCCGTCGAGGCCCGTCGAGGCCCGTCGAGGCCCGTCGAGGCCCGTCGAGGCCCGTCGAGGCCCGTCGAGGCCCGTCGAGGCCCGTCGAGGCCCGTCGAGGCCCGTCGAGGCCCGTCGAGGCCCGTCGAGGCCCGTCGAGGCCCGTCGAGGCTAGCTGCAGCGGCCTTCTCGACAGCGGAGTATGTTGCCTCCATGCTCATCAGGAGGATGAATTCTGATAGCCTGCGAGCAGAGAGGGGGTTACGCGTGCTGGGCAGGCGGACCAGTGTCGCTGCTACGCACCAGTCCGACGAGCCGTAGCTGGGATCGCCGCTTCCTCCACGGAGCAAGTAAGCGGCGAAGGACTCTGCGGCGTCCTGCGTTTCCCCGCAACGCAGCCGCATGATCTGCGCTCGAGCAGCATCGTGATGTACTTTTGCATCTCGCTCAGCATGCTTGCTTTCGTGTCGCTTGCGCTTCTTGCCCGCTGCAGCCCACTTGTTGCGGGCTTGCCGGTATGCTCGCTCTTGACCGTCTCCGAGGTGAGCGAAGTCCTCACGGCAAGGAGCCGGAGGGCCATCGTTGCCGCAGGTCTGGCAGCCGTCGAGGGCGCCACCACCGCTGCCGCCGCACGTGAGCCTGTTGTCGCTGCGGCCTGGGCCGTCTGGAACGACCAGCAGTCGAGCGAAGCGCGCTGCGGACATACACAAACCTAAACACAGATCGCCGTCCCCCCCTCGCCCGGCGGTGCGGAATTTGCTATTGGTCTCTGACACTAAATCGCTCGGAGGCATTTGCTTGTATGATCTATTTAGTACCTGTTGGCATTAAACTAGCTACTCCACGGCACGAACGGCGGGCTGGCGAGGCACCGCAGCACACGAAGCCATCCGGCCAACCATGTAGGGCAGATGATCCGCCTAACGGCCCGTCTGCAGTACAGCCAGCACGTCCCAACTCCATGCGCCGCGTCCTCCATCGGGGTGGTCGACGCGATAGCCTGAGTCGTGAAGCGAGCCAAGGAGCCCTGCCTTGGAGCACTGGGCCCGTTTCAGGTGAGGTAGTGACACCTCTGTGACGATGGCACTGACGCTGCGGCTGGAAAGCAACCGCTGCATGCCCTGCAGCGCCCGGCACTCGTAGCCCTGCACGTCCATCTTCATCAGTGGCACGATTCCCGGCGCTGCAGGTGTGCCGATGGGCAACAGGTCATCGAGTGTGTGGATGCGGACCGTCCCTTGCAACCGGAACTTGTGCCGACTGCTGGCCGTCGACGATGCCCGCGCCTCCCCCTCGCCAACGACCATTGAGTCGCCCGAGTTGTGGATGTCCACATACATCTCCGATGTGCTCGTCTTGTTGCCAAGGCCGATGGGGAAGATGACGACGCGGCTCGCAACGCCCAGAGTGGCCGCCTCCCTCCACCTCCCCCACACCGCCGCCACGCCGCCACGCCGCCGCCGCCCTCCACCTCGCCCGCGCCTCCGCCTCCCTCCACCTCCCCCACACCACCGCCGCCACCGCTCACGCCGCCGCCGCTCCCCGACCTCGTCTACGGACGCGCATGATTAGAACCATTACTCGCGCGACCGCTCCTTTGGACTGGCTACCCCC